>NC_084617.1:58638642-58663642 GCF_033978795.1 Nerophis ophidion | reverse complement strand
AGCGCTTTTCTCTAGTAACTCAAAGCGCTTTAGATAGTGAAACCCATTTAAACCAGTGTGGGTGGCACTGGGAGCAGGTGGGTAAAGTGTCTTGCCCAAGGACACAACGCCAGTGACTAGGATGGTGAAGGCGGGAAATCGAACGTGGAACCCTCAAGTTGCTGGCACGGCCACTCTACCAACCGAGCTATGCCACCCCTTTCACCACACCTACTGTGTGTGTGTGTGTGTGTGTGTGTGTGTGTGTGTGTGTGTGTGACTATCAGTGGTACTTTAACTTTATTTATGGGAGTCTTTCTTAAAACAACTCACCATTTCATCCCGATTCTTGGAGTGACGATTTCGATTCAGAATCGATCCTCGATTGAACACGACTCACGACATATGTAATTTGGTAAAAAAAAAAAATTCAAATGCAATGTTTTCAAAAACAAGGCGTGCAGTCGTTCTTCGTTTAGCGCTGTCAATTGGTTCCAGACGTGACCTCAATAAACACATTTCTGCACATTAGAAATCAAAAGTATAACAAAAAAAAACCTTAAATCCACTCAAAGAGGAACTGCACTTTTTAAAAAAAAACAGTGACTTTCAAGACAAGAACACATATTTGTCTTTTTTTATGCATTTTAACTGTAAAATATGGCAAGTAGGAGGTGTCTAACAATGCAGCTAATGGGAGTTCTCTATTTCACCCATAAAGCCCTCTAAAAAAAACAATACATTTACATGTCGTGACCTGAATGTTAGCGACATTAGCGATATTGTTACTATAAGTGCTAACAAACTAGCGGGGCCAAACTATTTTTTAGTGGTGCCCTGATCACCGAGAGCTAACTAGTGTAAGATGCTATATTGACATGCTCAGCCTAGTTAGACTGACCATACGTACTTTTTTCCCAGGACATGTCCTCTTTTTGGCAGGGCTGTCCGGGCTGTCCGGGCGGGGTTTCTTAAATGCCTCAACTGTCCGGGATTTTGAGTTAGGGTTGCGTGTATTTTCAATGTACGTTCAGGGTTAAGAAGAGGTTAAGAACAAAACTAATTGTGAAGTCGTGTGCATGCAGCACCATTCCTGACGGAGGGGCGGAGACAGAGAGAGTTATGATACACACGCATGCTCGCCAGGCTGTGTTTTTTATCGATAGATTTATTAAATTTTTTATTATCTATAGCAGGGGTGGAAAAAGTGTGCCCTGGAGGCCATTTGCAGCCCACAGCTAATGTTTTAAAGGCCCATGGCACATTCTAAAAATACTTTTAGAATTAACAAAACCATAACAAAAGTGAAATAAACAAGGGTAAAGGTCAAATGTAATTTAGAAAAGTTGCAATGTTGACTAATAAAACAAAGCTGTTTATTTGTTTTTTCTTTCAAACTGTCATTGCTCAAAACTCAAAATCAATGTTATTATGAATTATTGACCTATCCAAGGTTCCGATTATTTTACATCAAATATTCCACTTTGAAAAATATTTTTGGTGGAAAATTTTGCATATTTTTTGTGTTTGCCATAAAAAAACATAGTTTTGTTTGACAAAAAAGGGCGGAAAACAAACAAACAAACAAAAAAACAACATAAAATAACTAAAACATTTTGAAATGACGAATAGATCGGATGTTGATGTAGACTCCAGAGATTTAAGCATTAAATATAAAATGTATGTATGTCCTGGCACACCATTATCATCATTTCATGACCAAAGTAAAACACTTTTTACACTTTTATACTGAAATAGATACACCTACAACGTATTAAATAAAAACAAAGAAAACACTAACAGCAGTGATAAAGTTCAAATCCATGAAGGAAAGAAGAAAGTTTTATACTGAAATATATACACCTACAACTTATTAAATAAAAACATAGAAAAAACTACCAGCAGTGGTAAAGTTCAAATCCACGAAGGAAAGAAGAAAGTAAATGAATGCTTATAACTGAATACATTTACATATGTATACAAATTTTCTTTTTTTAATTATTGTTTTAATGAATTAAGTAACGTTTATGACAACCTTTTTCCAAAACACAATAAAGAATGTGAGATATAACAGGACAATGCATATGTTCGTATGCATTGTCCAGGCAGACTGACCGGCAAAGGCAGGCTTCAATAATGCCTCTGATAAGTGCTCGGGGAACAGGTGAGCGTCCTGAACCCCAATCAGAGGCAGGTGAAAATAATAAGTAGCCAAGGTAACTAAACAAACTCAAGGGTGCACAACAACAGGAACTAATGGAGTTCAAAACTAATAGAAAATAACAAAAACATGATCCGGCCCATGGATCATGACAGGAATAGAGCGATTCACTTGTTAGCTGACTTTTAAAAGCTTTTATTTATGAGTTAGAATCCATAAAAAACATACATGTGATTGTCCCACAAAAGGATTGTGAATGATAGGCACAATTCCTAAAAAAAAAGGTACTGTTCCTCTTTAAAGTATAGTTAGAATAAGGATTATGACAAATATGTAAAAAAAAAAAAAATAATACCATTTCTAAAGTTTTTACAATATTATATTTCATGGTAAAATTCTAAATGTAGGAAGTGTCGAACATCAACCAATGATATATTTGTAATGTTCAAGGTAGTTTTTTAAAAATCTATTCTAATGTCCGTTTATTGGATTTTTTTTTACATATACAATCCAGAAATACAATTAAACACATGTCAAATGTTCTTTTTCTCTCTCCCAAACCAGTAACCCACAAAAATGATGTATGGAATACAAAAAAAATAGTAAACTACAAAAAAACTCATGCATCAGTCAAATAAGTAGAGGCAAACATTGACATAAAGCCACAGACAAGTCCACTCCTGAATGTCTCCAACACAGTGCACCCAAGGGCTCATCCATTTTCTACCTTTCAATTACTTTTCGGTATTTTACATATTTTAGGAAAGCATCCCATGCTTCTTGAGACTTCACAGAACAACCGTTCAATCAGCCTAATTGTCTCCAATTTGAGAAAAGATGTTCAAGGCAGTTTGAATGACTATTTTAAAATTGCATTCATTAACTAAGAAATCATGTGCAATGTTTCTTAAAGGCCTACTGAAATGAGATTTTTTTTATTTAAATGGGGATAGCAGGTCCATTCTATGTGTCATACTTTATTTTTTCGCGATATTGCCATGTTTTTGCTGAAATGATTTAGTAGAGAACATCCACGATAAACTTTTGGTTGCTAATAAAAAAGCCTTGCCTGTACCGGAAGTAGCAGACGATGTGCGCGTGACGTCACCGGTTGTGGAGCTCCTCACATCCTCACATTGTTTACAATCATAGCCACCAGCAGCAAGAGCGATTCGGACGGAGAAAGCGACGATTTACCCATTAATTTGAGCGAGGATGAAAGATTCGTGGATGAGGATAGTGAGAGTGAAGGACTAGAAATTTAAAAAATTTCAAAAAGGCGAGGGCAGTGGGAGCGATTCAGATGTCATTAGACACATTTACTAGAATAATTCTGGAAAATCCCTTATCTGCTTATTGTGGTACTAGTGTTTTAGTGAGATTATATGATACCTGAAAGTTGGAGGGGTGTGGCCACGGGTGTGGTGACCGCCAGTGTCTCCGGTGGGAAGAGGTAATAGTCCGCAGCTGCAGGATGACGCAAGCTCCGCTCATGTCTACGGTAAGAGCCGATTTATTAGCACAATTTTCTCACCGAAACCTGCCGGTTGATGTTTCATAGTAAAGCTTCACCTCCGGCAATGTAACCAAGGAAACACCAGCTGTGTTTGTGTTGCTAAAGGCAGCTGCAAAACACCGCTTCCCACCTACATCTTCTCTTCTTTGACTTCTCCATTATTAATTGAACAAATTGCAAAAGATTCAGCAACACAGATGCCCAGAATACTGTGTAATTATGCGATTAAAGCAGACTACTTATAGCTTGAAACGGGCTGGACGAACATGTCCGCTACCACCGGTGACGTCACGCGCACGCGCCATCATACGCGTCATCATTCCGCGACGTTTTCAACAGGATACTTTGCAGGAAATTAAAAATTGCAATTTAGTTAACTAAACCGGCCTTATTGGCATGTGTTGCAATGTTAAGATTTCATCATTGATATATAAACTATCAGACTGCGTGGTCGGTAGTAGTGGGTTTCAGTAGGCCTTTAATCACTAATATTTTTACTAGATTCTATAGTTCGTTGATACATTTTATTTCCAAATGGCACCAATTGGTTGTGAATGGAATAGTCTGCAGGGACGTTGAACTGAATTCCCTCCTATTTTGGTGCAGGTTCAGAAAAAAGGGGTTGGATCTCCATCAGAAGGGCATGCATGAGTCTCGCCTCGCCCGACTTCCTCCCCCGCCTCTACACAGAGCCGGCAGCAGGTGAGAGGAGTCCCTTCATTGTGTCCCCAACTGTGGTGGGCTTCTTTTCATCATGTTTCCTGTCTCCTCTCGCGACAGACCGAGGAGAACAGACGACCTGCGTGGTGTGCTTGAGCCAGCAGGCCGACGTCACTCTGCTTTGCGGCCATCGCTGTATGTGTCGCACGTGCGACGCCGGCGTCTTTGAGCAGTTTGGAACGTGTCCCCTGTGCAGGCAGAGCATGAGGGGCCCGTCGCTGGCTGGGCGAGGGGTCATCCCGGAGTGCGAGAAGAGCAAAGCCACTGAGAGCCGATGACATGCACATAAACTAAATGCATTTGTATTTTATTCATATCTGAATGTCTTTATATATTATTTTACTTGATCGGTTTTTTTTTTATTAAAGAGAGCAGATCTTTACTTGTACTATTTATTTACTTGGAAATGTATGTTTGTATGAATACATTAAATATATAGCTGTGAAAAAGTAATTTGAGTGAAATTTGTCCATCTTAGTTTGGGGAACAATAACAAAGAAGTACAATAGTACCTCAACTTAACAGATAAGAGCTGCAATGTTACGACTGGTTGGCATAGTGATGCCAAATTGGTCCCTTCGTGGATGCGTCGGCATGAACACAGCAACAGTAAGTTTAAATGATTTATTACACTTAACAAAAACAGACTATGAACAAAAACACTGGAGCTAACTGACAAAAATGAACCAAGGGGCGCTAGCATGAAAGCTAGGAATAGAACATACAAAAACTATACTTGGCACGAAGCACACAAAAGAGTAAACAAAAAACATTCAGCATGAAAGCTGGAATATCGAGTGGCTTAGCGTAAGAGCTAGCGAGAAAATACATACTGGTAGTAGACAGTCGTGAATGTTGCTCGAAGGCAAACTAGAGTCCCAGAAAGAATAACGAAAAGGGACGGGCTTAAATAGGGGAGTAATCAAAAAGTGACAGGTGTGCGGAAACCGTGATTAGCAGGTGGGATCAATGAGCAACCATGGTGACTGACTAAACAGGAAGTAAGGGTGTAGAACAGTGATACAACAACTGGAAGTATAAACCATATGTGGTGATCCAAGTAGCGGATCGCAACATGCAAATTGTTATGCTCCGAGTTACAACTAGTCGGCGTAGCAAATGTCACAGTGAACCCCTGTAAGATCCGATCAAAACATTTGGTGTTACTTTATGGCAGGGGTCACCAACCTTTTTGAAACCAAGAGCTACTTCTTGGGTACTGATTAATGCGAAGGGCTACCAGTTTGATATACACTTAAATAAATTGCCAGAAATAGCCAATTTGCACAATTTACCTTCAATAAATAAATCTATATGCATAAAAAAATTGGTATTTCTGTCTGTCATTCCGTCGTACATTTTTTTCCTTTTATGGAAGTTTTTTTTGTAGAGAATAAATGATGGAAAAAACACTTAATTGAACGGTTTAAAAGAGGAGAAAACACGAAAAAAAATGAAATTAAATTTTGAAACATAGTTTATCTTCAATTTCGACTCTTTAAAATTCAAAATTCAACCGAAAAAAAAGAAGAGAAAAACTAGCTAATTTGAATCTTTTTGAAAAAATTTAAACAATAATTTATGGAACATTATTAGTCATTTTTCCTGATTAAGATGAATTTAAGAATTTTGATGACATGTTTTAAATAGGTTAAAATCCACTTTGATATAAGATTTAAATTTGATTCTACAGATTTTCTAGATTTGCCAGAATATTTTTTTTTTTAATTTTAAGCATAATAAGTTTGAAGAAATATTTCACAAATATTCTTTGTTAAAAAAAAACAGAAGCTAAAATGAAGAATTAAATTAAGATGTATGTATTATTATTTACAATAATAATAAAATAAAAAAAAACTTAATCATTGATTTAAATTGTCAGGAAAGAAGAGGAAGGAATTTAAAAGATAAAAAGGTATATGTGTTTAAAAATCCTAAAATCATTTTTAAGGTTGTGTTTTTTCTCTAAAATTGCCTTTCTGAAAGTTATAAGAAGCAAAGTAAAAAAATGAATGAATTTATTTAAACAAGTGAAGACCAAGTCTTTAAAATACTTTCTTGGATTTTCAAATTCTATTTGAGTTTTGTCTCTCTTAGAATTAAAAATGTTGAGCAAAGCGATACCAGCTTGCTAGCAAATAAATACAATTTAAAAAATAGAGGCAGCTCACTGGTAAGTGCTGCTATTTGAGCTATTTTTAGAACAGGCCAGCGGGCTACTCATCTGGTCCTTACAGGCTACCTGGTGCCCGTGGGCACCGCGTTGGTGACCCCTGGTTTATGGCAAGATTTTGTTTTTCTGAGCATGGGAAGGAAGAAAGTGAGTGTGAAGGACAATGCTGTGAAGAAGTGGATGATATTTATTGAATGTAATAAACGATCAAAAACCTGACACAACGATTCCAGCGTATCACTGCTCGTTTGCACCCTACTCAAGCAGGATGAGTCTAACGCCAGCCAAGAATGTTAAAGGCTTACTGAAATTACATTTTCTTATTCAAACGTGGATAGCAGGTCCATTCTATGTCATACTTGATCATTTTGCGATATTGCCATATTTTTGCTGAAAGGATTTAGTATAGATAGAACATCGACGATAAAGTTTGCAACTTTTGGTCGCTAATAAAAAAGCCTTGCCTGTACCGGAAGTAGAAGCCGATGTGTGCGTGACGTCACCGGTGTGAGGGCTCCTCACATCCGCACATTGATTACAATCATAGACACCAGCAGCGCGACCGATTCTGACCGAGAAAGCGACAATTTCCCCATTAATTGGAGCGAGGATGAAAGATTTGTGGATGAGGATAGTGAGAGTGAAGGACTAGAAGAAAAAAAAATAAAAAGACCAGGGCAGGAGCGATTCAGATGTTGTTGGACACATTTACTAGGATAATTATTCGCCCTTATCTGATTATTGTGTTACTAGTGTTTTAGTGAGTTTATAAAGTCATACCTGAAAGTCGGAGGGGTGTGGTGACCGACAGTGTCTCTGAGTGAAGCCGTGGATGAGCCAAGAAAGTCGCAGCTGCCTCTTTGACAGCTGCTGCAGGAAGAACGACACTACCTCCGCTCATGTTTACGGTAAGAGCCAACTTATTACCACAATTTTCTCACACAAACCTGCTGGTTGACATGTGGTAGAGAAACATGTTCGCTTGACCGCTCTGTTCCATATTAAAGCTTCACAACAAACAAAAAACACCGGCTGTGTTTGTGTTGCTACAGCCGGCCGAAGTACACCGCTTTCCACCAAATGCATTCTTCTTTGTAGTCTGCATTATTAATTGAACAAATAGCAAAAGATTCAACAACATAGATGTCCAGAATACAATTAAATCGGACGACTTTTAGCAGTGAGTGGTGCTGGGGTAAAATGTCCGCTGCAACCAATAACGTCACAAGCACGCGTCAACATAAGTGTCATCATTCCGCGACGTTTTCAACAGGACACTTTGCGGGAAATTTAAAATGGCAATTTAGTAAACTAAACCGGCCGTATTGGCATGTGTTGCAATGTTAATATTTCATCATTGATATATAAACTATCAGACTGCGTGGTCGGTAGTAGTGGGTTTCAGTAGGCCTTTAAAATGTCTAAAAGGCAGACATTGATCGATGAATATATGAGAAGCTGCACAAGGAATGTTTGACTAAGAAGCAGCTGGAAGGAGATTGAATAGAAGTCCACTCTCCGAGGTTAATGCTGTGCATTATTATTACACAGTGATAGTGATGAGCAAGCTGCTTGGGAAATGTAGTAGGCTATGCTACAAGGCAAAAGTAGCTTGCTACATTTAACAGCATTAATATGTATGAGCTCGGGCTGTACGGTATACCGGTATTAGTATAGTACCGCGATACTAATGAACCATAATTGGTACTATACCGCCTCTGAAATCTAAAAAGTACCAGTCCCTGACCCTCCCGTACCCCCGTCGTGGTCACGTCGTGTCATTGCTGGTTTACGAGCAGGCGAGCATGTTTGGCGGCACACAATCACAGAGTACTTACAAGCAGACACAGTGTGTGGACAGAAAAGGGAGAACGGATTCATTTTGGCTTAAAAACTGATGATAAAGGTGAAATTATAACACTGAAACGGCCTCAGGAAGAGGTGCTTTAAGACATGGCTAGCTAGCTAGCTGGCGGCTATTGTCCTGCCCCAGTCGGCAGTGTTTTAGCCACTTCTATATCACTAATCCTCGCCTCCATGGCGACGAATGAAGTAAGTTTCTTACAAATATCATCCTTGCAGGATGAGAAATAACTAAACATGCTTCACGACATGTTACTCCCTCCGAGGTCTTAATCAAGGCTCAAGTTGTTCATTTTTCTCAAACAGACATCTGTTTCAGCCAAGCCTTCTTCTCCTTAACGACGATGCCAACACAATGTCAAAAATAATGCCGTCAGAACTGATGGATAAGAAAAACAGAACTTACAATTAGTCCGACATCATATGAAAGAAAACACATAGATTTCACATGCATTATCACAAAAAATCATACCTCATTGGCCACACAAACCCAGAGCGAATAAAGTTTATTTTCAAGCCGAGACTCCATTAACCTCATCCATCAAATGTTTGCTGTCTAATGCTGCTTCCCTCATTCCGTCACATATTAAATGTCCCCCCCAACAATGTGACCAAACCGGAAACAAAAATATGTTCCTCTCCAATTTACTTGGGTTTTGTAATAAAAATAAGAATTTTATCTTATTTCATTTTATTTAGCCTTTATTTAACCAGGTAATAATCCCATTGAGATCAAAGATCTCTTTTCCAAGGGAGACCTTGCCAGGAGGGCAGCAGCAAGGTTACAATAAAAACAGTAAACAACACATACAACATCACATTTACAACATTAAAACTTGTTCATATGACACATGTGCATACAGACAAGGTAGAATGCAATCCTTTGATAGAAGCTTTAAACTCATTTAATGTAACAAGGGTTTGAAGTTGAATGTTCGAATGTAGGATATTCCAAGCCTTCGGTGCTGAAAACCTAAATGCTTTCTTGCCCAATTCAGTTCGTACTTTGGGGATGACAAATTGAAGAACATTCATTGAACGCAGATTGTGACTTCCTTGTTTTTTTGTTAAAAGACAAGATAGATAAGATGGAGTGATACAAAGAATGGTTTTGTAGATGAAAACATACCAATGATTGAGGTTGATTGAAGTTAACATATACTTGCATGAAATTACCAAAAAAAATACATTTTTAATCACATTATATGTAAATATGAACTGAATATTTATACATTGTATTTATTTATTATAACCAACTATGAAATTAAATAACATTTATACAATGTGCTTCTGTCAGCAGCTACACTACACACCGTAGCTTACCGGCGTCAACATGTAAACAAACGCCATTGGTGGACCTACACCTGACACCCACTGTAATGATACCAAGTACAATAGCGTATCTTGTCGATACTACTATGGTTATGATATTTTTTGGCATCACAACATCTTCTTTTGTTTAAAAAATATATATATTATGTTTATAAACTCAGGAAATATGTGCCTGGATATAGGAATATGACCAATGTATTATCCTGTAAAGACTTGGTATTGGATTAATACCCAAATTTGTGGTATCATCCAAAACGAATGTAAAGCATCCAAACAACCGAAGAATAAATTATTATTACATTTGAACATAAGTGTAGTTAGAATATGTTAAAAGAGAAAGTAAGCAGATATTAACAGTACATGAACAAGTAGATTAATAATTAATTTTCTACCACTTGTCCTCAATATTTTTGACAAAATAATAGAATGGAAAAGGACACAATATGAGACAGGCTCCAGCACCCCCGCGACCCCGAACGGGTCAAGCGGTAGAAAATGGATGGGATGGATGTTACTCCATATGTCCGCAGACTAAAATAGGAGCCTCTTTTTTACTTACTTACTACTAAAAGACACGTTGTGTTTTGTATGTTCACTATTTTATTTAAGGACAAGCTTGCAATAAGAACCATGTTTAATGTACCGTAATATTTTTTTGTTAAAATAAAGCCAATAATGCAATTTTTTGTGCGCCCTTTTATTTAGAAAAGTATCAAAAAGTACAAAAAAGTATAGAAATAATTTTGGTACCGGGTATCGGGACAACACGAGTATGAGGCCAGATGTATGAGAGAGTGTACAAATGGATCCAATAATGGTCCTTTACTATTAACTATCTGTCATTTAGCTGGGGACACCCTACAACTACCTCTCGTTGACGCACCCCACTGTATGTATTTATTTAGTTTGCCTTTTCTTTGGCCCACCCCTATAATGGTATTAATTTTCTCTAACTACTGTAAAAAAAAAATATCACTTGACATAAAAAAAAACAAAGACTTATGTAATGCTTGCGAAAAGTTGGTAATGGTTATCTGCAGTAAAACTCACCTTAATGTGTGTTCCTAAATTTGTGTTCCACGTCGTCGATGAAGAAAAGAGTTATGATTTTGGTTTGCAGAGTAAACAATTAAAAACCAAGGTCCGCCTCCGCCTGATTGTAGCTGACATAGGCGCCAGCGCCCCCCGTGACCCCAAAAAGGGAATGAGCGGTAGGAAATGGATGAATGGATGGGTTTTGAGCGTTGAATTCTCTAAACGCATACATTTGTCTGAAAATGGCCAATAACAAGCATTATTGTGGGTTTCCTGGACGTCATTTTCATCACTAAAGGAAAATCAAATCCACGGAAGATAATCCCTCTCCCATTTTCTTCTATGTAAAACATTTTTTTGAGTCGTCAGCTTGAAGCGTCCCTCTGTCTCCGACTGCCTCGTCGTCATGTGACGTGTACATGTCTGTTATGATTTTGCTTCCCGGTTTCGATGACCCGCCTAATCTTGCCTCTGATTGGCCAGTTTCTGACTCGCCCTAACCTTAGCCAATTGTGACTCATCGTACAAACGGCAACCAATCATCATGGATTTTCTCCGTATGTATGGATGTTCTCATTCATCTAGGTCAGGGGTGTCAAACTCAAATACAGAGTGGGCCAAAATTTTAAACGGAACAAAGCCATGGGCCAAGGTTGAACAAGTTAACCTTTTAATAGGGACCCAAACAAGTTTTGCATTAAATATTGAACAAGCAAGGCTTATATAACTTTAGTGACATGCAAAATCCAGTTTCAAATAATAATAATAATAATTAAAAAAATATAAATGGTATATCAAATAAAATTTAAATAAAAATTGTATGCCTTTTTTTCTATTTGCAATCTTCTGAGGTAAATATCATTTTTTTTCCACAGGCTAATAATAAATTTGAAAATAAAACAACAATAATGAATGAACCAAACATTCAAGCCTTGAAGTAGCAAGAGAAAATGCATGAATAAAACGTGAATTATTGGTCAGTTTGCTGGAAGTTTCCCGGAAGAGTTAGTGCTGCAAAGGGTTCTGGATATTTGTTCTGTTGTCTTACGGTGCGGATGTCCACCCGAAATGTGTTTGTCATTTTTGTTTGGTGTGGGTTCACAGTGTGGAGCATATTTGTAACAGTGCTAAAGTTGTTTATACGGCCACCTTCAGTGTGACCTGTATGGCTGTTGACCAAGTATGCATTGCATTCACTTGTGTGTGTGTGTGTGTGTGTGTGTGTAAACGCCACAAATATTATGTGACACGCTGTCAGTATGGAGGAAAAGCGGACGTGACGACAGGTTGTAGAGAACGCTAAAGGCAGTGCCTTGAATGCCCGACCCCAATATAGTTGTCCAGGTGGAAAATCGGTAGAAATTCGGGAGAATGGTATCCCCGGGAGGGGCACTGAACTTCGGTAGTTTACCGGGAAAATGAGGAGGGTTGGCAAGTATGAGTATTAGCGGTGAAAGCGGTGTTACAGTGGCACCAACGCTGTATAACACCGGCGGGCCAGCTCTAATGCTAAATTGATATTGCCTCAAGGGCCAAATTAAATTACATGGCGGGCCAGTTTTGGCCCGCGGGCCAGAGTTTGATACCCATGATCTAGGTAATTGTATTTTCTCCGTATTATTTTGGCCTGGATTCGCAGTTCATTTTCCCTCTTTGTAGCTTGTAGCTTTGATGTAAGCTACCTTGCTACATAAGTCTAAAAGAAGCTAAGCTACAGGAAAACCTACGCTTTAGAAAAGTAGCTAAGAAACCGCCAAGCTACTGGAAAATGTAGTTAAGCTACGTAGCGTAGCTACATGTAGCTAGTTACTGCCCATCACTGTTATTACATTACTTCATAAAAATAATGTAGTTGTTAGTGGCATATCCTTTTGTATTGTTTGTATAAAATATTTCTTATCTACAGTTAATTTTTCTTTTTAGAAGGCATGTTACATGTTGAAATTGTCTAAATATCTAATGCTGTCTAACGTGACAACATTGGTACTTATTTCACAGTTCTTGACCTAAAACTGATGTATGTAGTTCAAATTATTCCATTGATAGGCACAGTCGCTCTTTTAGGCTTGTTTTCTAATGAGTTAAGGCCCGTTTTAGAATGCACACTTTTAACCACAAAATGTGGGCGTGCGGGATATGGGAAATGACAGCCAGATTCATTTACAGGAGCAAAAATACATGAAGAGAACTTATTATTTGGACACTCTGGGCTCTTTAAGTAGTATTGAAATATTTTTTCAATTAACTGTCACACGTGTATGAAGAAAATAGAATAGTAGAGAATAAAGTAAATAAAATACTATTTGGAGAAACAAATGACACAGAACAGAGTGGAATTTCCAAGTTGTTATGCAACTTCGAAGATATGGTGGGGTGGGGTTCCGGTTTTTGTTTTGGTTTTTTTTGTCATGAAAAAGGAACATTTTTGTCATGAAAAAAGGAGGTTTTTGTGGTTGGTGCACTAATTGTAAGTGTATATTGTGTTTTTTATGTTGATTTGAGTAAAAAAAAAAAAAAAAAAGTCTTTTTTTTTTTTTTTTTTTGTCATGAAAAAGGAACGTTTTTGTCATGAAAAGGGAGGTTTTTGTGGTTGGTGCACTAATTGTAAGTGTATATTGTGTTTTTTATGTTGATTTAAGTAAAAAAATATATATAATTTTTTTTTATTTTTTTTTGTCATGAAAAAGGAACGTTTTTGTCATGAAAAAAGGAGGTTTTTGTGGTTGGTGCACTAATTGTAAGTGTATATTGTGTTTTTTATGTTGATTTAAGTAAAAAAAAAAAATATATATATATATGTATACATTTTATTATTGTTTTTTTTGTCATGAAAAAGGAACGTTTTTGTCATGAAAAAAGGAGGTTTTTGTGGTTGGTGCACTAATTGTAAGTGTATATTGTGTTTTTTTATGTTGATTTATGTAAAATAAAAATAAAAATATATATTTTTGTTATTTATTATTATTATTTTTAAATAAAAATTAATAACAAATTATTCTGCGGCCCGGTACCAATCGGGCCACGGCCCGGTACCGGGCCGCGGCCCGGTGGCTGGGGACCACTGTTTTACTGTATATGGAAAAAAACAGTACCAAAGTTGATTTTATGGTACAAAACGGAATTTAACCGTAAAATCTATTGTCAATTTTACAGTCTACAATTTGATAATTTGTTTTGAAATCATAAGTCAAGCAAATATTTAAGTATAGTATTTATCTCTATTTTATCCCAAAATATTTTTGGAATACATAATAATATAATATTTTGATAATATTGAATTTTAAAAGATATGCAACTGCATGCACTACATGATTTTTAATGTCAAAAGGGAAATAAATAAGAATAAAAATAGGAATAAAAAACTATTAAGCATTTTATTAACGCATATTATTCCTCAATCAATCAATCATCAATCAATGTTTATTTATATAGCCCCAAATCACAAATGTCTCAAAGGACTGCACAAATCATTACGACTACAACATCCTCGGAAGAACCCACAAAAGGGCAAGGAAAACTCACACCCAGTGGGCAGGGAGAATTCACATCCAGTGGGACGCCAGTGACAATGCTGACTATGAGAAACCTTGGAGAGGACCTCAGATGTGGGCAACCCCCCCCCCCCCCCACCCCCCCCCATATATATTCCAAAGTCAACTGTCGGCTTTATTGTAAGAAAAGTGAAAAGTTTGGGAACAACAGCAACTCAGCAACGAAGTGGTAGGCCACGTAAACTGACAGAGAGGGGTCAGCGGTTGCTGAAAGGCATAGTGCAAAGAGGTCACCGAGTTTCTCCACAGTCAATTGCTACACAGCTCCAAACTCCATGTGAACTTCCAATTAGCCCTCGTACAGTACGCAGAGAGCTTCATGCAATGGGTTTCCATGGCCGAGCGGCTGCATCTAAGCCGTACATTATTAAGTCCAATGCAAAGCGTTGGATGCAGTGGTGTAAAGCACGTCGCCACTGGACTCTAGAGCAGTGGAGACTTCTCTGGAGTGATGATTCACACTTTTCGATCTGGCAATCTGATGGACAAGTCTGGGTTTGGAGGTTGCCAGGAGAACGATACATTTTGGACTGCATTGTGCCGAGTGTGAAATTTAGTGGAGGAGAAATTATGGTGTGGGTTTTTTTTTTCAGGAGTTGGGCTTGGCCCCTTTGTTCCAGTTAAAGGAACTTTGAATGTTCCAGGATACCAAAACATTTTGGACAATTCCATGTGCCCTACCTTGTGGGAGCAGTTTGGCGCGGCCCCCTTCCTCTTCCAACATGACTGTGCACCAGTACAAAAAGCAAGGTAACATAAAGACATGGAAGACAGAGTCTTGTTTGGAAGAACTTGACTTGCCTGCACAGAGTCCTGACCTGAACCCGATAGAACACCTTTGGGATGAATTAGAACGGAGACTGAGAGCCGGATGTTCTCGACCAACATCAGTGTGTGACCTCACCAATGCGCTTTTAGAAGAACGGTGGAAAATTCCTATAAACACACTCCGCAACCTTGTGAACAGCCTTCTCAGAAGAGTTGAAGCTGTAATAGCTGCAAAAGGTGGAAAGATATTGAACCCTGTGGGTTAGGAATGGGATGGCACTTCAAGTTCATATGTGAGTCAAGGGAGGTGACCAAATACTTTTGGCAAAACAGTTATGTATTCTGTTGATTTATTTTTACTGTCCAACATGAAGTCATATATAAATAAATCTAAATAACTTGTGCATCTGATTTTCTTACATTCTTAATTGTCACACACATATATACACTGCAAAATAGATGCCATTTGCCAAGATTTTAAATTGCATTTCTAGTTTTAAAGACTTTATCCATTGACTTTACTCATCATCTTAATTTTAGAATGATTTTAGAACTACATTTTCTTTGTTATAGTTAAAAAAAAAATGTAATTGAGAAAAAAATATATTCAAATAAGATCATTTGGTTTTCCCTTCATAAAATCTTTAAAGATTCTGTAACATCTCGAGCATGTTTAATTTTAGAATTGCAAGTTGAATAATTATTTTTTTTTCAGAATAAGATACTTATTTGTACATTTATTATGTAAATATTACGCATAAATGTTAAATTTAGTGTATTCATACTTGCATTGTCCTTTCCATCCTTACACTTTCCATCATTGTAACTGAACTACTGTGTGGAACAATTTCCCTTGTGGATCATTAAAGTTTGTCTAAGTCTTAGTCTAAGTCTATTTCTATTTTAAAAGTCCTGCTAATTTGTAGATATCCATCCATCCATTTTCTACCTCTTGTACAAATCTTAATTTAGGATGTCTTATTAAGTCAAATTAACTACCTGCATGGTCAGATAATTTCACTAGTTTTGAGTAATATCCCCCTAGAATATAATCTTTTAACCTTATATTTTGTCAGCACTTTTTTGTAAAGTGATGACATTGAAGGTATTCCCTGTCAACACTTTTAACGTGACTGTGGTTTGATGCAACTTCCAATGAATTTTATTCGACTTCCTCACCTGATGAGTCCGAGCCGTCTTTCAGAATGTTGTATTAAAGTAAAAAATAAAAAATAAAAGACAAAGAAAAAGTGGAACTTGCTTAGAATGCATATGTTATGCTCACTAAGCAGAGATGTATTTTCCTGAAAGAGGCCAGTTACGGTTAACTTTGTTTTACTTTCATTCTTACTGTTTTGGTTCATTTGATCAATGCAATGATTTACAAAATATGTGGTTTGGCTTTGACATTCAACTTTAGGGGGATTATGCAAACATCACAAACAAAGTCCAGAAATGAACCATCAACCTTTTTGCTGCAAGGCATCATCAATAATATGACTTATTAAATATAGTTTATACAGTTGACACAACCTCGTAACTTTACATGATGGTTGGCATTTAAATAATTAAAGCAATAAAATAATCCAAGGAACCATTTAGGTGCTCACTTTTAGGGGTTTATAATCCAAGATACAGTAGTTCAAGCAGATTAAGGTTGGTCATACAATTTAAGGCATATTGCCCCCTTGTGGCTGCGTGTACAACACACAGCACCGACCCTGTCACAAGCCACATCACGTTGGATGACATAAATGTCGGATTTTTTTTTTTTTTTCAAATTATGTAAGTATTAGCCAGTCATTGTTACCATTGTATAATTTAACTTTCACATGTATTTATCTGCACTTTACCATTTGATATTTACTAAACCAGGGGTGTCAAAAATGTATTTTCCATTTTACAGTATAAATGAAAAAAACAAAAAAACAAAACACTGTTCTTTGGGTGAAATCTACGGTTGTTTTATTTACCATCCATCCATCCAATTTCTACCGCAGTGTTTTGTTTACGGTGTATTAAATGGAAAAAAACGGTATCACAGTTTTTTTAAGACTTAAATTTTTGTGCAAAATCTATTGGAATTTGACACTGTACATACAATGTACTGATAACTTGCCTTGAAATTTTTAGTCAAGCAGATATTTAGGTATTTATTTTTATTTTAACAAAAAACTTTGGAATGCATGATAATGCAATATTTATTCCATTATTGGATTATAACCAAGTATGAAAAATAAGCAATTTCATGCAGTACATGTATTTTTCTTCTGTTAAAATGGAGTACATTTAGTAAGAAAAGCACCACACCTATTGTACTCTTACTAGTATACTGTAGACACTTATTATTTTCAGGGGTTGGTGGGACATATAAAATGAGGTCACACTTTCAGTTTGAAACCTATGTACTAAACCACCTCAAATCTAATCTTAATAAATATGAATACAAACTACTTTTTTTTTTTTTACCTGAAAACAATCTGCAGGGTAAATATGCACTATTAATTCCCAAATAAATTTGCATGCATTTGTGCATTAGCAAGCAATTGTATACACAAATTGCAAAACAGCATTTTGATTAACTTTTCAGGTTGATTGTTTTGTTGGGGAATGGTAAAGTTGTTCCAGGTAGGGTACTAAAATTGTCAATCACATATTATAGGGTCCTTATCTTTATTTTAGTTGTTTTTTGTATATAATTGTACACGTAAGATTTTTTTTAAATTATGTGTATATTTTTTATCTGGACTAAAGTTTTTTGTGCGAAGGAAAATCCCATTGTCAATGCACATATGGTATATGGCGCCACTTTATGGAATGTTTAAAATAAGAAACATCTACCAAATTACATTGTTAAAAAATATTTCAGAATATTTCTCACCAATATTTACTCTATCCGGCCAAGATCTTCAGCTCTCACTGGATCGGTGCGCAACCGAGCGTGAAGCGACTGGGATGGGAATCAGCACCTCCAAGTCCGAGTCCATGGTTGGAGTGCCATCTCCGGGTTGGGGAGGAGATGTTTCCCCAAGAGGAGGAGTTCAAGTACTTTGGAGTCTTGTTTACGAGTGAAGGAAGAGTGGGATCGTGAGATCGACAGGCAGATCGGTGCGGCGTATTCAGTAATGCGGACGCTGTATCGATCCGTTGTGGTGAAGAAGGAGCTGAGCCGGGAGGCAAAGCTCTCAATTTACTCTCGATCTGCGTTCCCATCCTCATCTACGGTCATGACCGAAAGGACAAGATCGCGGGTACAAGCGGCCGAAATGAGTTTCCTCCGCCGGGGAGGAGCACAAAATAAAGCCGCCACTTCTCCACATCGAGTGGAGCCAGATGAGGTGGTTCAGGCATCTGGTCAGGATGCCACCCGAACGCCTTCCTAGGGAGGTGTTTCGAGCTCGTCCAACCGGTAGGAGGCCACGGGGAAGACCCAGGACACGTTGGGAAGACTATCTCTCCCGGCTGGCCTGGGAACGCCTCGGTATCCCCCGGGAGGAGCTGGACGAAGTGCCTGGGGAGAGGGAAGTCTGGGCTTCCCTGCTTAGGCTGCTGCCCCCACGACCCGACCTCGGATAAGCGGAAGAAGATGGATGGATGGGTGGATGGATCCCGCGACCCGACCTCGGATAAGTGGAAGAAGATGGATGGATTTACTCTATATATAATCTGTGATTATTTTGATCCAAATCGTATTTTATAATTGCTACCAGTTATTTGATTGATTGATTGAAACTTTTATTAGTAGATTGCACAGTTCAGTACATATTTCGTACAATTGACCACTAAATAGTAACACCTGGATAAGTTCTTCAACTTGTTTAAGTCGGGGTCCACGTTAATCAATTAATGGTACATGCTGATTCCTTGAAAGTGACCCATTTAAAACAAAAAAAATAGAAAAATAACAACGAGCCATTATTTTTGAACAACTCTTTGATAGGAACGGGTTTTCATCAAGATCCGGTCTCCTTCATAGAGCAATAATGACATACACTTGGCTGCACTTCTCGGAATGAACACTAGGAGCCGGTGTGGCACAGTCTATCACATAAATGTCTGCTCAAAACAAAAGTCTGTCATTCGGACGTTGAGTCAGACGTTGTTTTACCTTAAGTAATTTTACTATAATTTTCCAATCTCTCTGTCTATCTTTGACAAATGTTAAAACCTTAAAGTGTGATTCCATTCACACACTTCGGCATTTTGAGTACACTGCAGCAGTACCCGGATGTTGCACTCAACGCGTGTTTGTAAACATGGTGGCGAATGTGTATCGATGAACTTCTACCTTACCAGTGACATACAATACAAATGTACCACCACGTCTTAATAATCATATTATTGGCTACCTAACAACACGTGACAACTCACAGTTAAAAATGAACAAAAAGAAAAAGAAGCGGCATCGTCACGTCCGGTAAGTACGCGTCGACACAATTTTGATTTGTCGTGGCAATACACTGTCAAAATTCAAACCCTCAAAGAGTGTATATAAAGTATACATATTGAAGTTTAAGAATTGAAACTCAGCCATTGTAAGATGTATTTTTGTTTTCCCTTTCAAAACAGACACTTTGGGCTAAAAAAGTTTTTTTGTTTGTTTTATTTAGCAGCGATTGTTATTAAGTAAGGCATTCGGGTGTTTGGCGACATTTAGTGGTTTTAAAATAGAGCTGCACCTACAGAAAAAACTGCCTCACGGCTTTTGGTTTCTAATCCTGTAAAAAAAAAAGTAAAAAATATTTATCTTAGAAGGTAGAAAAAAGTGAGATAAGTTTCTGTTCTCTGTACTGAGGCTTCAGAGACTTTTGGAGCCGATATAGAGACATGTGAGCAGGATTAGGACAATGAACTTTACACAGAAGCTTCGCACATCTGTGAGAAGTTCAGAAGATCTGCTTTGATAACAATGTGGAGCAAAGGAAAGCTGCGGGGCGTCCACTCTTGGCTTTGCTGCAAATACACTCTTGGAAAAACACATGGAAACACTGACACCTCCCTGAGGCCCCTTTAAGCGCTTGTGTGTGGGCTTTAACATGTGCATGCATGCATTGTTTGCAGTGGGGAGTTCACCTCAAAAAGCTTCCCTCCAAAATGCAGACAGACTTTGCAAGACTGGGAGTGAGGAGACTGTCACAATTTGACATTTGCCCTCCAGATCTCATATAGAATTAGCAGGTGTGTCCAAAGTGCGGCACTGAGGCCATTTTTGACCCAAAGCGTGTTTTTATGGGCCCTCGGCATGTTAAAAAAAATGATATTTTAAAAAGTATTAATGACATGTATCCATCCATTTCTACCGCTTATTCCCTTTGGGGTCACGGGGGGCGCCGGTGCCTATCTCAGCTACAATCTGGCGGAAGACGGTGTACACCCTGGACAAATCGCCACCTCATCGCAGGTTAATTTAAGGCATGATTAATGACACGTATTATAAGATAATTTTACTTCTATCTGTTCCAAAAGATCTGACCAAGATTGAACATTTTTTGCCCCATAACAAATAATCCAAACGTTCCAGACACCCAAACACATTTTAAAAAGAACGATTATAGTTTAATATGCAGAAAATAATGTGAAATACATATAAAAGATGAATGATATGGAAAAAGAACATTCAAGTGATTCAAACTAAGTAATTTGTAATTTGCTGTAAGTTACTTCTTGAATTTATCGGGAGTTTTGATCAAGGTTTATATGCATTCCTATCATTACCATCATCCTTGAGTATGATCGGCCAACACCAAACCAATCACGTACACTGCGTAGTTATTGTGGGGTTTTTTTTCATTTGTTTGTTTGTTTTTTGCATTGAACAAAGAGAGCACAGTCTACCAAGTCAAATTCCTTGTGTGTTAAACATACTTGGCCAATATATCTCATTCTTATTCTGTTGGATTAACTTTACATTTTTCAAAGTATTTAATCTGAGTGCTTTAAAAATATCAAGTATTTCATTATTCTCTTTTATTACAAGCAACTGTTTTAAAAAAAAAAAATCAATAGTACACACAAACTAAGCCAAAGTAAAAACTATCTACTATGCATCAAAATCCTTTGGTGTTTGCACTCAAAGTCCTCCAGAATCCAGAGAATTATTCCCCGAGTGAGTAAACATGAACAAAAACACCAACAGCAAAGAAACTGACAAAATAAAAATATCGACCTAATCAGTCTGATGTTGATCATACACTGATACTAAATTTCATATTGTTACCATACATTTATGGATTTGTCTGCCCCGTTTTTACTTGATGATGATACTGAAGATACTTTTACTTTGAAGAATTTCAGTTTATTTGCTGAAATCCATCCATCCATCCATCCATCTTCTTCCGCTTATCCGAGGTCGGGTCGCGGGGGCAACAGCCTAAGCAGGGAAGCCCAGACTTTCCTCTCCCCAGCCACTTCGTCTAGCTCTTCCCGGGGGATCCCGAGGCGTTCTCAGGCCAGCCGGGAGACATAGTCTTCCCAACGTGTCCTGGGTCTTCCCCGTGGCCTCCTACCGGTTGGACGTGCCCTAAACAGCTCTCTCGGGAGGCGTTCGGGTGGCATCCTGACCAGATGCCCGAACCACCTCATCTGGCTCCTCTCGATGTGGAGGAGCAGCGGCTTTACTTTGAGTTCCTCCCGGATGGCAGAGCTTCTCACCCTATCTCTAAGGGAGAGCCCCGCCACACGGCGGAGGAAACTCATTTCGGCCGCTTGTACCCGTGATCTTATCCTTTCGGTCATGACCCAAAGCTCATGACCATAGGTGAGGATGGGAACGTAGATCGACCGGTAAATTGAGAGCTTTGCCTTCCGGCTCAGCTCCTTCTTCACCAAAACGGATCGGTACAACGTCCGCATTACTGAAGACGCCGCACCGATCCACCTGTCGATCTCACGATCCACTCTTCCCCCACTCGTGAACAAGACTCCTAGGTACTTGAACTCCTCCACTTGGGGCAGGGTCTCCTCCCCAACCCGGAGATGGCACTCCACCCTTTTCCGGGAGAGAACCATGGACTTGGATTTGGAGGTGCTGATTCTCATTCCGGCCGCTTCACACTCGGCTGCGAACCGATCCAGTGAGAGCTGAAGATCCCGAACAGATGAAGCCATCAGGACCACATCATCTACAAAAAGCAGAGACCTGATCCCACGGCCACCAAACCGGAACCCCTCAACGCCTTGACTGCGCCTAGAAATTCTGTCCATAAAAGTTATGAACAGAATCGGTGACAAAGGGCAGCCTTGGCGGAGTCCAACCCTCACTGGAAACGTGTCCGACTTACTGCCAGCAATTTGCTGAAATGGAGGTGATTAATATTAACTCAAGGGATCGACTCCACATTGTGTATGGAGAACCAAAAATAGCAGCCGAGGCTAATAAAAAGAAATAATTTAGTCATTAGCGTTTGTAATGGGAATTTAAAGGTATTAATCAGCAGTGGCGATCAAGTACTTTTTTTTTTTTACAAAATTCGATGGCAGTTCGATTAATATAATGTAAGTGTTTTTAAACCTTCTTTATCAAATTGCTGGCTCGCCGAACTTTTTTCTGCTCCATGGTGGCTTATTCTTCGGCCGTACTCAATAAAAAATGCTTATGATCCCCTGGACAACAAGAAAGACCAATGCTAGTGTCCTTCAAGAGGTCAACCAAAAGAAGAAACTACTTGATGTGATAAATCATCTGTCACTGAGCGACTTTGGCCACATAGCAAGGCAAGAAAACAACTTGCTACAGAGGAAAATTGAAGGCTCAAGAAGACCAGGACGATTAGAAGCCAAGTGGATTGACAGAATCTAATCCCTTGTTGGTAAACCCCTATCACGGGGTAGTGGGTAGAGCGGCCGTGTCAGAAACCTGAGGGTTGCAAGTTCGCTTCCCACCTATTGACATCCAAATCGCTGCCGTTGTGTCCTTGGGCAGGACACTTCACCCTTGCCCCCACCAATCATTCATTCATGATGAATGAATGATTGGTGGTGGTCGGAGGGGCGGTAGGCGCAAACTGGCAGCCACCCTTCCGTCAGTCTACCCCAGGGCAGCTGTGGGTACAGATGTAGCTTACCACCACCAGGTGTGAATGAATGATGGGTTCCCACTTCACTGCGAGCGCTTTGAGTATCTAACAATAGAAAAGCGCGATATAAATCTAATCCATTATTATTATTATTATTACGTAGAAATCAATCATGGAAGTCTGTCAGGAATGACAGAAACTTAAAGAGAGAGAGAGATAAGTAATTTTTTATCCAAAGAACTTGAAAACTGTTAAAAAAGAAGACTTGGCTAATAGCATTACAATTAGGCAATACAGGTATTTTTTTTGGTTTACTGTATATATTATTTATTTTAGGGATTTGCCTAGATTGCCAATATGCTTTAATATGGAGGAATGAGCAATAAAGATGCAAATATTTTACACATACATTATACATAATGTAAATGCAAACAAGTCTGTGTTACTATTAATTGGTTTTAACATATTTTTTCCTGATATAATTTTGCTCCATTTTTCAATTGTTGCTGCTTTTGAACAATGTAACAGGCTGCACTTTGTGGAAAATGTTTAGTTTTTTTGTACTCGTGTTTAGGGACTCCTTACTTCTGTCGCTTGATGTCTGCTTGACTTTCTCTCTTTGAAAGCCTTCACTGCCCTCTTAATATTTGCACATTGCACATTTTGTAAATCGCTGGCCACGGGTACAGTATATCTAGATCAAAGTACGTCCACATCCCAGACATACTGCCTGTGCTCCAGACAATAAATAAATAAATAAATAAATGGGTTGTACTTGTATAGCGCTTTTCTACCTTCAAGATACTCAAAGCGCTTTGACACTACTTCCACATTTACCCATTCACACACACATTCACACGCTGATGGAGGGAGCTGCCATGCAAGGCGCCAACCAGCACCCATCAGGAACAAGGGTGAAGTGTCTTGCTCAGGACACAACGGATGTGACGAAGTTGGTACTAGGTGGCACAATGGTGTGTGTTTTGTCTACGTCAACATCCTATTTTGTTTTCGCAGTGTTGTTTCGCTGATCTTTTTTTCGGTGGCCAAATTTTCGGTGTATCATTACATAATACGGCTCATATATACAGTACAGGCCAAAAGTTTGGACACACCTTCTCATTCAATGTGTTGTCTTTATTTTCATGACTATTTACATTATAGATTGTCACTGAAGGCATCGAAACTATGAATGAACACATGTGGAGTTATGTACTTAACAAAATAAAATTAAATAACTTAAAACATGTTTTATATTCTAGTTTCTTCAAAATAGCCACCCTTTGCTCTAATTACTTTTTTCCACACTCTTGGCATTCTCCCGATGAGCTTCAAGAAGTAGTTACCTGAAATGGTTTTCACTTCACAGGTGTGTTTGAAGCTAATTGAGAGAATGCCAATATGGTGCAAAGCAGTAATCAGAGCAAAAGGGTGGCTATTTTGAAAAAACTAGAGTATAAAATGTTTTTACGTTTTTTCACCTTTTTGAATTTGCTGTCCTTTTTTCATGTTTATTAAATGTCATTTTCAGGGGGGAAAAAAGGGAAATTCTACTTAATTTTGTTGTCACCAACTTAATTATACAAAATATGACCAACTTAAATACATAAAAAAATTTTTGAAAATATTTTTAAAGTTTACTTGGTTGTACGTTAACCAGGACAGCATACGATGAAAACTGAATCATGCAAAAAGTTGATGTAGGAAAACCAAGGTACAATACTACTGTAATTAGCTTTCTCTCTCTCTCGCTCTCTCTCTCCCTCTCCCTCTCCCTCTCTCTCTCTCTCTCTCTCTCTCTCTCTCTCTCTCTCTCTCTCTCTCTCTCTCTATATATATATATATATAAATATTTCGATACTTTTCGGTAATTTTCTAAATAAAGGG
>NC_084617.1:58456142-58633642 GCF_033978795.1 Nerophis ophidion | reverse complement strand
AATAAGAAGTAATTTTGATTTTGTTTAGTTATTTTGTCCTATTGACATTGTTTTGATCAAACTATTGTGAATATTGTGCTGACATTGATACACTATAAAAAGCATTCCACCCATCCATCCATCCATTTCCTATCACGGGTAGTGCTGGAGCCTTTCTCAGCTGCATTCGGGCGGAAGGTGGACAACACCCTGGACAAGTCTACACTTCATCATAGGGCCAACATAGCACTCACCATAAATAAATGTAATCGGTATTGGTATTAGTATCAGCCAATCTCTCTCATGGATGATTGGTATGGAAATCGGCAGCATGAAAACTCTGTACGGAACATCCCTACTATATGCCTTTTCAAAGCAAGTTGTACTCCCCTCTGAGGCTTGTGAGCACACCTGAATGACATTTGCTTATTTGAGAAGGTACAAACGTATTGAAAGGATGACAGGAGTGGAAAAAGAGTCACATGCTATGGTAGATTGGTTTTCTTTCTTCTTTGCTCTCATTCTTCGTGGTTGTTGTCTGTCCCCCAGCACTGTTCTAGTCTGCTGCTCAAACTGAAACTAAAGTGATATTAAATACCTGAAATCAAAGTCAAAATGTTTGTTTTAGCGAGGAGGAAAGCGTAAAGAAGAGTTGTATTGTTGTTGTGATTGTGCAATAACCATTTCACCATTCACAAAGAATGGCAAGGATCTGGTTAAAGGTGTGAAGTAAAACGGTAGAACATAGGTCAAGAAAGAGGATTTCTGTGAAGATCTGGATAAATATGCAGATAAGCTTTTGTTTTGTTTTGTGGTTTCAGTGGTATATTTCACCAAGAACACCTTTTTAAAATATTTTTTCTCAAGGAAAGTTTGTCATCTTCTGTGTGATTGTATTTGTGCTTTTCTCTCTATTGGTTGATATTTTAAGTTTATTTTATTGCAGAGATAAATGAATAATGATAAATGGGTTGTACTTGTATAGCGCTTTTCTACCTTCAAGGTACTCAAAGCGCTTTGACATGACTTCCACATTTACACACACATTCACACACTGATGGAGGGAGCTGCCATGCAAGGCGCCAACCAGCACCCATCAGGAGCAAGGGTGAAGTGTCTTGCTCAGGACACAACGGATGTGACGAGGTTGGTACTAGGTGGGATTTGAACCAGGGACCCTCGGGTTGCGCACGGCCACTCTCCCACTGCGCCACGCCGTCCCTATTGGCTTTCTTACCAATATGGCATATGTCAATACTGTCCACAGCAATTTATTTTCAATACCGATATCAACATTTCCGAAAAGCTGCACATGTTCACTATAGTCTTACTTTGTATGTTCTGGAAAACCAGAGTTCTTTGATTTTGATCTATTTATTTATTAATTTATTTATTTTATATTATTATTCATTTTAGAGTTGCAAGAGCTCTCTGCAGCTTTTAAGGACCTTCTCCAAAAATGTGAGTCTCTCACAGGTTTTTCAAACTTTACTCGTGGGCCCCAGTTGAATAGCCCAAATGATAAAAAAGAGAGAAAATAAAATGGAACCTTGAGGAACACCACTAGTGTAACTAAAGAGGTTGAACAAATGACTACTGACTGCACCTACACCTTAGTTACATAAGTTCCTTAACACTCTGGATGCTGTGGGGCTGTCTTGATTGACAAGACTCTGCAACATCGCATGGGCAGTACCTCTGGATTGCAGACCGGGGTCGTGGTTCCTCTCTTTAAGAAGGGGAACCGGAGAGTGTGTTCCAACTATCGTGGGATCACACTCCTCAGCCTTCCCGGTAAGGTCTCTTCAGGTGTACTTGGAGAGGAGGCTACACCGGATAGCCGAACCTCGGATTCAGGAGGAACAGTGTGGTTTTCGTCCTGGTTGTGGAACTGTGGACCAGCTCTATACTCCCGGCAGGGTCCTTGACGGTGCATGGGAGTTTGCCCAACCAGTCTACATGTGCTTTGTGGACTTTGAGAAGGTATTCGACCGTGTACCCCGGGAAGTCCTGTGGGCAGTGCTCAGAGAGTATGGGGTAACAGACTGTCTGAATGTGGCGGTCCACTCCATGTTTGATCAGTGTCAGAGCTTGGTCCACATTGCCGGCAGTAAATCGAACCCGTTTCCAGTGAGGGTTGGACTCAGCCAAGGCTGCCCTTTATCACCGATTCTGTTCCTAACTTTTATGGACAGAATTTCTAGGCGCAGTCAGGGCGTTGAGGGTATCTGGTTTGGTGGCTGCAGGATTAGGTCTCTGCTTTTTGCAGATAATGTGGTCCTGGTGGCTTCATCTGGCCAAGATCTTCAGCTCTCAATGGATCGGTTCGCAGCAGAGTGTGAAGCGACTGGGATGTGTTTTGAACAGATCTTGGGGGGTATATGGTGTCATTCCTGGGTCAGATTTGCCCCCCAAAAAGCCAGTTAAATAGCCCTGCTAAACATGATATGTAAATTTGTCAGATTTTACATGTAAGAAAAATTAAATTTACAACCGAAGTTGAAACATGGAAATAATTTCAAACAGCGGACACACTGAGCTAGCAAGCTTCTTGTCCTGTGAAGCAATGCACGGTTTGATGAGGTCAGCAGTCATGCGCCGCAAAAGTTCACATGACCACTCATGTGAACGGGACGGCGTGGCGCAGTGGGAGAGTGGCCGTGCGCAACCCGAGGGTCCCTGGTTCAAATCCCACCTAGTACCAACCTCGTCACGTCCGTTGTGTCCTGAGCAAGACACTTCACCCTTGCTCCTGATGTGTGCTGGTTGGCGCCTTGCATGGCAGCTCCCTCCGTCAGTGTGTGAATGTGTGTGTGAATGGGTAAATGTGGAAGTAATGTCAAAGCGCTTTGAGTACCTTGAAGGTAGAAAAGCGCTATAGAAGTACAACCCATTTATCACTCACACCGAGCAGTATCCATTAATTTGTGTGAAATTCAGGGAATACCTGAATCCGTATCATTATCAGCAAAAACAAAAAGGAATTGAACCCAGCATTAACCCCTGTTCCACCATTCTACCCTAAAATAAACAAAATAATATATATGATTCTTAACTAACTAATAACACTTCTATAACATTAAAGCGCAAATGAAAATACAACTTCACCAATTTAGTCATAATTGTTGCGCTTAAGAAACTTCTCTATGACTTTTGCTCTAGACTTCTAACGTTTGATATTGTCATTACGGCTACAAGTGATGTAAAAGTTTATTATAACAAGGTAGCAGTACGGACCATAGCTAAGAAACAGTTATTGTTTGGCGGCTCTTTAGGACATGCTCGCAGACCAACAATGATCCCTATATGGTTAAGAAACACTGGCATATCCATTCATCCATCCATTTTCTACCGCTTTTCCCTTTTTGGGGTATCCAATACACATTATCTTGACCACAAGGAAATGTGCTCATTCAGATTAAAATCATCACACTGTAAGTCCCCTATAAACACGTAGCTCAGTGATTATCGGACTGTGGTACGTGTACCACTAGTGGCAGGCCAAATAATAAATTGATTAGAGTACAGTGTTTTATTTTCTTATAATAAAAACCAGGGTTACTGTTCAAAATGTGCGTGATGTTACCGTGGGCCAAATGATTATATATACTTGTGAAATAAAACATCTGGTTTAATTTTAATGCATACCTAAGCCTACTACGCTACTGTATTTTAATGTTGGTCTTTACAATGATGCTTGGAGAGCCAAGTTTTTTCTGAAGTAGTACTTGGTGGAAAAAGGTTTGAGAACCACAGAAGTAGGTTATTGATCTGTGTCTGTTCAATTAATCGACCAATACATTCACAGAAAAGCATACAGTATACATCTCTGTGACACTTTTAGTCTGCCTATGTCGGTTTTAATCTACTTATGACACTCTGACACACTAAGCTCGGTAGCCACTTCCCTCTGGAAATGTCCTGTTTGATTGCTGATCAATTGTCTTGGTCTCATGATGTCTAGTTTTAGTTTAACTATAAAATGTAGGCACAATGGTACCTCAATTTATACGAGCATTTTGAGATACCAGCTGTCCCTCAGCTTCAAGTTGAAGGTAGTAATTAAAATGACATTAAAACATTTACTACATTCTGCAAGAGTCCACTGCCTCTGCGCCAAAACACATTTATCCATGAAAATATTAAGAGGCTGCGGAATGGTCTCCCCAACATGTTTCCTTCTTTTCTTCTGGCTACAAAAGTAGACCATTGAGCATTAATAATCCGGGGTCACTGGGTCTTATGCAGAAATATGTACGGTTGCTGTCCACTCTGACCTCTGCTGTCTGTCACTCAAACAATGTATGTGTGAAACATAAACACTGATAACAGTTACCAGTCTTACTGGACAGAAAAACAGCCCAAAGGAGACGTTGCATTTGTGAGCTTCCCAAGGTACATCATTTTTATATTACTTTATAAAACTATTGTAGTTACTTGTAGTACATTATGTGGTAAACAATATCGTATCTCAAAGTAGCTTTTTTTCTTTTTAAAAGGCATGTTACATGTTAAACTTCTGCTGTTTTGGGGCGGCCAAGCACCAGTGAAATAGGGCATGTTGTCTGTCTATCTGTGTTGTCCCTGTGATGAGGTGGCGACTTGTCCAGGGTGTACCCCGCCTTCTGCCCGATTGTAGCTGAGATAGGCACCAGCGACCCCTGTGTCTCCAAAGGGAATAAGCGGTAGAAATTGGATGGATGGATGGAGGGGCAAGGCTAATTTGAGGTACGAGTGTTTTGAGGTACGAACTTTGTCATAAAAAGATCAGGTACCACTATTACGTATAGGTGCAAACTTAAGAAGTGTTAGTTGCCTACATAAGAATAATACAAAAAAAAGATTTGTCAAGAGCGAGAATGCGTTGTGGCATCTGGGGCCAAAGTGTCAATCACCATTTGCTTGATTGCCTCATTTAGCCGCGCAGAGTGACGGAGTGTTAGATATGCTCACAGTGGGGAGAAAGTCTGTTCATGGTTGGATATATACTATTAGGGGGGACCCCACTTGAAAGCTGTTATGCCATACTTGACTCTCAGGTTGAAAGCCTCCAATATTTGGCGAAAACAAGCCCACGAAGAGGAAAGGCCCAGTAAATGGATATCTGCCTCAAATAGCGACGCTGAGCCAGACCGCTGAATTATTAAAAAGAGCTGAGTCCTTCACTTTCAACATGGAAGCAAACATAATACACAGATGATGTTTCAACAAACAGAAGTCTCCTGAAAGTTTTTCATTTATTGGTCCAGAGAGAAATGCGCATTCTGGATAAAAAAAAGACAGGTTCAACTGGATCACTTGGCACAGGTGCAAAGCTAAGAACTAGCACTCATAGCTAACATATCCAAGTTTTGCACACTTTGTTGGCAGGAAGTGTGGGTGAACTGGAAATCCTAGTTTTGATTGGCCAAGAACTGTGTGCAACAACATCTTACTAGGCACTTTCAGATCAGGAATTTGCAATCTGTAAACAGGCCACTTGTGTAATTTGTCATTAGTCGGACAAACTATCATTCAGTCTTTGTTTATATAGCAGCTTGTTTGTGTGAGGTCCCAGGAGAGTTTGCCCTATCAAAAGTGCATGACATAGCATTCGAACAGAAATAACTCCCATCCTCTTCTTGCTTTTACTTACATACACTTAGCACATATATAAAGTGTGAGAGTCATGGGGCAGATAAAGTTAAGTAGGGGTGTCACGGAGTCACCAGTCTGGAAGATGGAGGTGATGAACTATTTTCATTCCCCTTTGGTTAACCCCAGGCCGTAAAACAGCACCTTATCACAACAATGAGGTCTCTTCACAGAGTGAGGTGCCCTCGTAGCGACAAGCCAGGGGCAGTGTGCCTTTTTGAGCGTGGTCGAAGCTGTTGCTATGGGGATGCTTGTCATCTGGCAAGTCTTCTGCAGAGGCAGGGAGGGCCGGTGATGGGAGGGAGAGCTTTTTAAAGTTGTAACAAGGTTGTATAATCAGAACAGGGAAAGCCTACAGCAGTGTGAGTCCACTTTGGAGGTGAGTCCACTTTTTTAGAATCACATTGCATCTTGTTGGAAGCTGTCTTGCAAGACGTTTTTTTTAGTGTTGAGAAACCTGTTTGGCTTCTCTAAGTTTGTAGGACAGGGTTATTCAACTGGCGGCCCAGGTGCCTATATGGTGTCATTCCGGGGGCAGATTTGGAGTTCAATTCAAAATTTGAGAGACAAGCATTTTTTTTAGGGAATTACTAACATTACTAGAGTGCTCATGTGGTCTGGAGAAACTTGGACAACTGTAAACAGATTAGGAGATCCTTGTGTTGACATTTTAACTTTGTTAGCAAACATTGAAATCTGGGGTCCAAACTTGGGATTTTCACCCTGGGGGTTCCTCAAGGCACCTCCTTGAATCCTCTTCTTTTTGGCAGTTTGACATATTTTTTGTAATGTGATTTACAATATGTAACTAAGCTGTTAATGTAGTTTGTTTACTTTAGATGCAGTCAATAGTATTTTGTTCTAATTATTTACTCATGCTCTTGGTGTTCCTCAAGGTTCCATTTTAGGTCTTCTCTTTTTCATCATTGGGCTAGTCAACTGGTGGCCTTTGAGTTCTGTTTAAAAAAAAAAGTTCAGATTTTTGCAGCACATTCTTAAAAACACTCAGAGGGCTATCATAGAGATGATCTTCGTTAGCTTTTTTGCAGAAGGTCCTTAAAAAAGCAGAACACTCTTGTAACTCTAACAAGCTAAAGCTCAGCAGCATCTACTCCGTCTCATACTAGTTGTTGGAGAAGCCACTTAATCTCAGATTGCTGGCCTTAAAGCGAGGCTCCCCGCTGCTGTCAGATTGATTTCCACAGCCGCTTCTGATTGCCTTTGTGATGTTACCGGGGATCCAGCATGTCCACAAGCCACAATAAGCTTTAAATATGCAAAATGACAGCCATGAGGATTTTTGATTTTTTTTTTTCAGGGTGTATTGAGAATTTTATCCATGAGCAGAAGTATTGGGACACCTACCCATTACTCTAATTGTGTATATGGAATTTTGTGAGCTTACTGTAGAAGTCAGTGATGTTTAACAGGAGAGGGATCTTGCTCGCTCACATCTGTGTTCTTCATGAGGGGTCTTCAACATATTCCAGGCCAAGGACATGCAAACTGATGGAAAGATATAGCAGGGACCTCCTACTAATACTGTATATTGTGTACACTTATCTCTTTTTCTTCTTATTTGTTTATTGTTGTGTCAGAAAACCCTAAATTTTTCATAATCAAAACACATAATCATAAACGAGTACTTCCTCCCACTTCCAAAAACATGCACCTGGGGATAGGTTGATTGGCAACCTTAAATTGGCCCTAGTGTGTGAATGTGAGTGTGAATGTTGTCTGTCTATCCGTGTTGGCCCTGCGATGAGGTGGCGACTTGTCCAGGGTGTACCCCGCCTTCCGCCCGATTGTAGCTTAGATAGGCGCCAGCGCCCCCCGCGACCCCGAAAGAGAATAAGCGGTAGAAAATGGATGGATGGAGCTGCTAGATGATAGCGGGTTCTCGGCCAAATGCGGGAAACTTGACTGAGCCTTGTGATTGACCCAGCAGGGATAGGGGCGGGTCCTTCTTGGTGAAGGGACAGGTGACTAAACCAACGTCCTTCTTAAAAGAGCTCCTCTGTGTTGCTAAATGTGTTCATTACTAACTGAAAGACATAATCTGCCTCTATTTTTCAGTTCACTACAGTGTGTTGGATCAAAGTTTGTGACTGTCTCATTTGTGGATATAATATAATAGAAATAGCATTTAAAAAAGTCTAATCAATCAAAATAGTCGCTGTTCCGTGTTGAAGATCTATGTTCTTCATCATCCCTAAATAAAGGTATGTAATGGGATCAAAGACAAGGCCCTCAGGTTCTTCCACACAATACTGATCCAAGAAGGCCTTTATGAACCTTGCTTGGGGCTTGCAATACATTGTGCTGGATTCTAAAGGAACCCTCCACAGGATATAAAAACACCACCCTCAATAGATGAATTAATTAATTTTGAGGTGTGTACTTTGAACTCAATGGAGACAGGTTCATTACTCATGGTGGATGGAACCCAGGGATTTGTTCAATGTACTCTTAGGCAAGGTACGAAACATCTGCCGTCTTATGGGTGTGGCACACTTCTCTTATACAAAGGTATACAAAGTTTGGTGCAGGGGCCATTTAAGGCCCGCAACTCGTTTTTATTAGGCTGCGAACATTTTTACAGACAAAATAAGCACGTCCCCAATTAGAATGTACCACAAAAACCCCCAGAAAAAATGCAACTGACCCAAATTCCCCCCCAAAGCAGGACCTGAAAACAAAAATGGGTGATGATCTGTGCGTCTTACTATATGGTCCTTGATAATTTCAGTGCATCCTGTAATGATAAACATGTACAAATTCCTTGCAAAATATGTTAGGTTTTAAAGTGAAACTGCTCTTAAAAAAATCTATTATTCACAATCCCCAAGCTCACACATGTCTTTCTGTTTTTATGCATTCTAAATCATATATAAATTCTAGCAAGAGGCAGCTAATGATGGGAATTCGATCTATTCCGCCTATACAAACCTTTAAAAACCTCCAAAAACTTTCAACATTATTTTTTATACAAGCTGTAAAATGATAAATGGGTTGTACTTGTATAGCGCTTTTCTGCCTTCAAGGTACTCAAAGCGCTTTGACACTACTTCCACATTTACCCATTCACACACACATTCACACACTGATGGTGTACTGTAAGTATACAGTACATGTAATGTAGTAACAGTAACATGATAAAATGTAACTTTTACATATTTTGGTTATTTTAAGCATTGCGGGACATTTTTAGGGGTGCAATGATTTCACAGAGGGCATAGCAGCATCCGCTATTTCCTTCAACAATAACAACTATTAATCATAACAGACTTCATGAGAGCCAAAAATGACTACTTTGGGACAAATGATGATCCAGAATCTTATCTTCCTGAGACTGAATATACAGAGGATGAGGTACAAGTTTTAGAAGCTAAGTGCTAAACAGATCCAGCTCTAGTGAAGCACTAGCATCATGTAGCAGTATTGCTAAATGCTAAAAAAAACCAAATAATTACTGTACAATATCCACTCTCACTGTGAAGCCGGCTAATGGGATGTTTATATCTTTCAGCACAATACTTGTCTTCCCTGTTTAGATAATAAATTAATCCCACTACTCAGATAGAAAAAAAACAAAATTTTGCAACATCTTCCTTGCGACTTCATACTATACCAATGTTGCTATTACCTTGTTAATATGTACAGTATGCCATGGCATGTAACTGGAGTATAGTTGGTGGGTTTTGCATGTGTTTTAAAGGGCTTTAAAGGCAGAATAGATGAATCCCATTAACTGCATGCTGAAAATTGTTAGCCCTCTTGTACTAGCAGGTTTTTTGTTTTTTTTACAATTTAGACTGCACAAAAAACAAAAAACATGTGTTCTTGTCTCAAATAAGGATTTTGAATGATAAGCAAAATTCCAAAAACGTCCAGTTCCAGGAATAATAATATTAGTAAACAAAACAAACAAAAAAAAAAAAAAATTAAACATCTCAATATTACACATATTTGATTTGTTAGGTATATCACAACGCTAAGATGAAAATAAAAAAACCCACATAGTTTAGCATATATTGATTGACCTACATTCTTTTGGTGTTGCTATCTTTAATAAACAAAATGTATCAAAGTGGCACCTACAGATCTTTCTGTATGTGGCCCTCGCTGGAAAACATTTGAACACCCCTGATGTGATGTAAGGAGCATTTTCCTTTTTAAATTAAGTAGCATTGTTTGTATCTTACTTGTATAAATAACTTTTGTTGCAGTCACCATGGAATTGATTTGAATAATCTGTTTAAAATCACCCTACAATTTCATATGTGATCAGTCAGGGCTATAAAGTCCACATTTTATCCTAAATTAGCTGGGATAGGAATTGAAAGACTAAAAATATTTTCTACTGCTTATCCTGTTCAAAGTCATGAGTGAGCCAGAGCCTATCCCAGCTGACATTTGGTGAGGGGTGGAAACATCTAGTCGTTTCTTGAGTTTTATCCCTCAGATGACAATTTCAGGCCAGGATTCTGGGCGTGTTAGTCTTGAATACACGAAGTACACAACTATGTGGTGCCTTTTGATTTAGAGCCTCTCAGCTGCTCTCCATTGACAAGAAACACACAACACTGACATTCTGTGCTCACCCTGGAGAAGCACCATACAAGGAGGTGGAATCCTTCCCTCCTGATAAATGAGTGGATCCCCCAATAACTACATATCATAAACTTGTAGCTGCAGGTCCTTGTATGGGCTCTGTCTGTGTTGGTTACGTGCAGAAGGGGCAGCACAGTACTGTATGATCCATCCTGCAGGACCCTGAAAACCTAACGTAACTGCAGTCTGACTCACCTAATATGTTTGGAGCGGTCACCAAATGTACTCAATACCATCATCTCAACACTTTAAAATGTGGGATTTCTTCAGTTTTACAGCCATCTAAGGTCAGCTTCAGCAGCATATTTATGCAGATGGTTTGATAGTTACAGAGTCATCCAGTTAAAAGAAACCAGAAGTTGGAATGTGTTTATAAACTGACCTCCAACCTCTTGTATTTAGTTGCAACACCATAAGCTTTTATGGGCTATATTTGAAGTGGCACCATTTCAATAACCAATCGTGGGTAGAGATGCGCCAATCTCTACCTATGATTGCTAGACTCTAATTGTAGGAACTAAAAATCTATTATTTTTTACTTTAAGTATAACCAAAGTTTGTCGGCTCGAGTACTTGGCTGAGAAACAAGCATACTCAGTCAGACTGCCTCTAGGTAACACATTTGTTACAAAATTTTGTTATAAATTTTCATGCCAACGAAGCAAGTAGATGGTGCTGAAAAGTACAGTAAGGCACCGCTTTTTAAAATGCACTAACTCCCTGCTAATTTACATTGGAATTGCCGGAGACACGCTACCGCCTAGCATTAGCAATTTTAACAACTCAAAATTTGGCAATCAACTTGATACAAGTATTCAATGGCACCAGTTTTCTGTACATGTCTCTGTTCAAATGTATAAATAAAAGTAATTGTTGAAAAAAAACCTCTACAATTTTTAAAAAATGTTATATTTAAGGTGTTGTCATGTTTTCTTACAATTCTGCGTCTCATTTGTAAGTACTGTACTATATTAAATCGAAAATTCCAGAACGTTAGATGGCAATAGTTTATAGATTGTGTGTATATATACAGAGTATAGAGTATATAGTGTGTAGCCAGAAAGTTGTCTTTGCCGTTAGGTTGAATGTGCTTGTATTTTCTTTTGTTAAACCCAACAAAGTGTTTATACTGTAAATATTGTATTTATTACACACCATCTGTTTAAACGTAAAACGCATCTTAGTTGTAGTTTTTATTACCAAATTTGGAGGTGTTGAAATCGCCATGTATTATTGCTAATACTAACCAGTAACATGTCTACGGCAAATTAGCATCTAGCTAGCACATTTAAACTGTATAGCCTCTCCGTACATTTGGTTGCCTCCGTCTTGCTTTGTTGGCATGGAAAATTGTAACATTACCTAGGTGCAGTCCGACTGAGTCCGCTCTGAATGCTTGTTTGCCGACCAAGTGTTTGAGCAGATGCCGAGTCTGCAACCGAAAGTGAATTGGTAGTACTAACGGACTTCGATCAGCACCTATAAATGTACCGAATTCCACACCCATTCATAAGTATAATAGCTTAATGGTTAAGTACTGTTTGAGATGTGTAGATCCATTTTATAAGAATATATTATATATTTTTAAAAGTCCGACTGCTAACAAATTGCCATATTGGTCAAAACGTTCCTCTTGATTCATCATACCATGTCAGTTTGGCTTTTACTTCACATGTTGGTCTTTATGCTTCACGGCAATTACACCAACTGGACTCGCTCTTAAATATTGATATTATTTTCGTACCAATTCAGTTCTCTTTACATTGTACTCACTGACTGACTTACTTTGGTTGAGTGCCCACTCAAATCTTTACATTGTAGTTGTGATAATAGTGTGTCAGATTTGTATCTCTTTCAGTATTAGTCAGGTGTTTACCATATGTCAGTCAATGCTGAATAGAAACAGTATTGCCACCTTAAGCAAACATCATGTTTGTTTTGGTCAGCATGAGCTAACATATGTGCAGTATTGCCACCGGATGGAGTCAATGATTAACTTTGTGCTCAGAGTCCAAGGCTTTGGTTGAGAAATGGAGCTGAAGTGACAGTGGTTTATTTGTCTTATTGAAAGCCTTGGCTCATTGTGTCTGCTCACATCATCACTTAGCTGCGTGGATGATTTATGGATGATGTGATTCTCCCTCTGACCACTTCGTTAGTCTTTGTTTGGTTACCTTGACAAGTTAGAACAATGTAGTGCTAGGAGGTCACTGCATGTCCATCCTAGAAATGAGGAATTTCTACCCTGCAGTATTTTGCCATGATAGTAAATCGAAAACGTCACTGTGTCCACAATAGCTTGGAGTTTTACATCGGTGATGTGACTTGTTTACCGGCTGTGATAACACATTTACAGGAATCATGCGGGTGTGGTGCAGTCCACTGACCTGCTGAGGGGTTCTCAACTTCTAATAATAGTCTGGTTCCTCATCTGTTAAATAGGAGAATACGTTTTTGCCTATGAGTCACAATGCAGATGTGTGAGGAATAGATCAGCCATTGCATCACTCGCATGGATCTCTCCAGAAAAATCTTTTTGGTTTCCTTTGTTGAGTTTTCTAACATGTGGCTGATTGCTTGGAGCGCCACACTGAGTTTCCTGTAGACAGAAGCAATACCACATCATCCAAGTTTCTCATCTCACATGTCCTGATTTACCCTGAGAAACACCTCGGATGCAATCTGACCCAGCTACAGATAGAAAGCAGGAAGTACTATCTTAAAAGTCTCATTTTATCTTTAGTTTCTTCACCTGCACCTTTTATGGCTCTCTTTATTTTCCACCCCCAAAACGGATCCAGGTGTGATGATAGCCATTTCACCTAGCTGCCGTTTTACAGCCTCTGCATCTGCTCTTGATATGCCGTCATTACGTAAGAATTCAATGCACAACCACTTGGCTGTCTTTTTTCGTAAGATACGAACAGTGTTGTTTTTCCCTTATTAGGAAGGATTGATTCATGCTCAAGAGGGGAATGCATGCGCCGCTGATGCTGATCCCCCCGAGAAATGAGACACGGATGTTATGACATCAGCCTATTTATCAGCTTGCTACTTGAACTTTCAGCCTTGAAACCAAATTCAGATGCATGTGCTTATTTAGATTCCGTTATATGCATTAACCATATTTGGGCAGAAGGCTGACAGGAAAAAGGCCAGCATGAGGTCATATATAAAGCAAAAATAAGCAGTAGAAATAAAACTCTTCTGGTACCACAGTTTGCACACTGCTCACACTTGGATTTAGTTAGGATTTATCTAAAAACGAACAGTTGTTTCTGAATAATGGTCGACATCCAGTTTGTTTGGATTCAGAATACATTTTAATGTGTGTGTGAGTGTATCTGTGGTGATGGTGTGTGTATGGTGGGAGGTGGGTTATCAAATGCATAAAGAAGCATAACAAATAACAAAACACCAAATAATAAACTTTTATCAGGCGGGGGTATCCGCCACAGCTGCATTTAAGTCCCCTCTGTAGACTGAAAATCTGTCTTGATTAAAAAAATGTGTGCTTTTTGATTCTATGATGGCAGCGGTGCAATATAGATCAGTGTTTTTCAACCACTGTGCCGCGCCACACTAGTGTGCTGTGAGATACAGTCTGGTGTGCCATGAGAGATTATCTAATTTCACCTACTTGGGTTAAAAATATTTTTTTCAAGGCAGTAATTACAGTCTGAAAATGATGTGTTGTTGTTGAGTGGTCGGTGCTGTCTAGAGCTCGGCAGAGTAACCGTGGAATACTCTTCCATATCAGTAGGTGGCAGCCGGTAGCTAATTGCTTTGTAGATGTCAGAAACAGCGGGAGGCAGTGTGAAGATAAAAAAGGTGTCTAATGCTTGAACCAAAAATAAACAAAGGGTGAGTGCCCGGAAGAAAAGGCATTAAAGCTTAGGGCGGACTATGCAGAGCAAAACTAAAAATTAACTGGCTACAAAGTAAACAAAAACAGAATGCTGAACGACAGCAAAGACTTATCCATCCATCCATTTTCTACCGCTTATTCCCTTTCGGGGTCGCGGGGGGCGCCGGCGCCTATCTCAGCTACAATCGGGCGGAAGGCGGGGGAGACCCTGGACAAGTCGCCACCTTATCGCAGGGCCAACACTTACTGTGGAGCAAAGACAATGTACCGGTACATCTGAACACAAAGGAGGATAAAAACAACTGAAATATTCTTGATTGCTAATACAAAGTAGATGCAAGAAATATCGCTCAAAGGAAGACATGAAACTGCTACAGGAAAATACCAAAAAAAGAGAAAAAGCACCAAAATAGGAGCGCAAGCCAAGAACTAAAACACTACAAACAGGAAAACAAAAAACTCTAAGTCACGGCGTGATGTGACGGGTCGAGACAGTACACCTACTTTGAGACAAGAGCTATATTGATGCATGCTTGGTTAGGCTTTATTGTCATATCCAACAATTGAGACAACGACTTTTTACTGTCAACTGAGTTTCGTTTTTAATGCATTTCTGTTGGTGGTGTGCCTCCGGATTTTTGAAACGCAAAAAATGTATTTTGCAGATAATAGACCTTCTAATACTGTCGCTATATCGTGATAATGCATGTTGATGACACAGTCTCGCTGTGTTCCGCAAATTTGACAGCGTCAATTGAACAAACGTGTCCTCTAGCGTTCTTGATAGCGGCTAACACCCTTCCACAGTGCAAAGCATCTTCTAAGTCCTAAATCTAAGGCCTTCATGGAAATAAAGTATGTTTCTTAAAAATGCCATCCCAACAGGATGATAAATAATCTAACTTGTTACAATGGACACCATTGGAGGATAAACTAACCACAAGATAGAGCTTTTGATTGTAAACGAAGGTGGGCAGATCAATACAAGTACGACAGTAACGATACCAATACAATATCATATATGGTCAATACTGCAGTGGTTAGATCAATATTTTTTTATTATCAAATATATTTTTTTAATTTGTGTTATTGTTTACAAACTAAGGAAATAATTCCCTAGGCAGAGTAGTGTGTGTGTATTTAAATCAGAGCCAATAATAGGAAATAATTTAAATATTTAATTGATTTTTTTACACCGCCATTAAAGGGGAACATTATCACCAGACCTATGTAAGCGTCAATATATACCTTGATGGTGCAGAAAAAAGACCATCTATTTTTTTAACCGATTTCCGAACTCTAAATGGGTGAATTTTGCCGAATTAAACGCCTTTCTGTTTATCTCGCTGGAGGCGATGACACACCCGCCATTTTCATTTTCAACACGTTACAAACACCGGGTCTCAGCTCTGTTATTTTCCGTTTTTTTGACTATTTTTTGGAACCTTGGAGACATCATGCCTCAACGGTGTTTTGTCGGAGGGTGTAACAACACTAACAGGGAGGGATTCAAGTTGCACCACTGGCCCGAAGATGCGAAAGTGTCTGCCGCCAGACCCCCATTGAATGTGCCGGAGTGTCTCCACATTTGACCGGCGATGCTAAGGTAGACATGGCACAGAGATGTATGGATAACCTGCAAATGCATTTGCAACGATAGTCAACGAAATCACAAAGGTGAGTTTTGTTGATGTTGACTGCCAGCTAATCGATGCTAACATGCTATGCTAATCGGTGCTAACATGCTATTTACCGGCGGTGCTAAAGCAGACATGGAACAGAGATGTATGGATAACCTATAGATGCATTTGCAACTATATTACGTTTCCTTCCACCCACATTTAATGCAAAAAAAACACTTACCAATCGACGGATTTAAGTTGCTCCAGTGTCAAAAGATGCGAAAGTCTTGATCGTTTGGTCCGCACATTTTACCGGCGATGCTAACGCAGCTATTCGGCCATGCTATGGCTATGAATAGCGTCAATAGCTATTCGCTCAATAGCTTCAGTTTCTTCTTCAAAATTTTCATACTCCAACCATCTGTTTCAATACATGCGTAATCTGTTGAATCGCTTAAGTCGCTGAAATCCGAGTTTGAATCCGAGCTAATGTCACTATATCTTGCTGTGGTATTCCCATTGTTTGTTTACATTGGCAGCACTGTGTGACGTCACAGGGAAATGGCCAGTTTCTTCGCAGAGAGCCGAAAATAAGGCACTTTAAAGCTTTATTTAGGGATATTCCGAGACCGGTAAAATTTTGAAAAAAAATTCAAAAAATACAACAAGCCACTGGGAACTGATTTTTATTGAAATTGTGATAATGTTCCCCTTTAAGTGTTTTTGTCTGCCAACAGCAGCCCTCATATCACTGCTAGCCCGTAGCTACAACAACAAGGACACAGCACTTCCTCATTATGCACCAATGACAGTTGTAGCAAGCGATGTTACATTAATGAACCCACAGACTTATGGGCATTAATATTAAAACACAAAAGTCAATTCATGCATGTTCTCTATTTTATTGATTGCTGCAATAATTATATATAGTATATATAATTAATACTTTTGCTGTGGATTTTATTTCATATTTTTAAATGTATTACTTAGTTGTTGTATAATTTATATACCTGAAGTCTGAACAAGCCTGTTCAACTTGAATGTCACAAAATTAAGTTAAAAAAAGGTGTTTTTTGTGTTGGTCTGCTTTTAGGTTGTTTTGTTTTTTTTTACAAAAAAATTGCAGGTTTTCCATTTTTAAGTACCAGTTCAAGCACCTTTTAAGTACCTGCACTGTTTTTCAAGTAACGATTTGGTACGAGTATTGGTTAAAATGTCAACAATGTCCATTACTACTTACTTTATCTCATACTTAAGTATATAAACATACTTTTTATTATTGATATCCACTTAGCCATATTATACTTTAGAGCCAGTGCGCTTACCACTTTCCTACTATGGTTACCTTTCACATTTAAATCAATACGGTACCAATTCCCAATACTTGGTAATCGATACTGGTACTCAACGGTACAAATGGCTGTTAACTATGCGTGTTTATCTTTTAATAAATGAGTTTAACTAAACCTTTGTATAACATTTAACAGTGAGCTGATAATGATAACTGTGCTGTCCAGTTGTTGATTTCTCACAATCCTGAGTCTCATTCGCAAGTAGGCTTATTACATAGTAGATTTTGCATGCATTTGCTATTCCAAGACGTTAGATGGCAGTAGTGTATTGACTACGTTATAGTCTTTGCCATTAGGCCGAATTTAGTCTTTTGTTGTGAACTAAAAAGTGTTTTTACTGTAAGGACTGTACTTATTACACACCAGCTGTTTGATTGCAACATGCATATTAGTTGTAATTTTCTATACCAAATTTGCAGGTGTTGAAATGGCCATGTAAACATATGTAGCATGTGTATGGCGCAGCGTAGGTAATTTAGTATCAAGTTAGTCCACTTTGAAAAGTGAAAAGTTATTGTACATTCGAGTGTTTTTTATAGGTATACTTGCTTTGTTGGCATTAGAAATTGTAACATTACCCAGATTGTTTGAGCCGGACGTGACGTCATGTGCAACAAAGGTATCAAAATATGGCATCGTTTGATACACGATAGTACTGATGGAATTTGGTCGGTGCCTTGTAAAGTACCAGATTTGGTACCATCCCCACCCACGAAAAAGTTCTACTTCAGGTTCTGTGGTAATTTTTTGTGTGTCTATACAGGTGTTTTACTACTGTATGGGTGTGTAACATCACACAAAACCTAATTAGCTTACTGAGCTTTTTTAGAATTAGTTTTTCCCCAAAAAATGCTACAATAAATTGGCCCTCGTGTGTGAATGGGAGTGTGAATGTTGTCTGTCTATAAGGTGGCAACTTGTCCAGGGTGTACGCCGCCCTCCACCCGAATGCAGCTGAGATAGACTCCAGCACCCCACACGGCCCGAAAGGGACAAGCGGTAGAAATGGACGGATGGATGGTTGCTTAAATGTGAGTTATGCACAACATCACCAAAACCTCTATTGTTCTATATTTTGGGTGGCTTTAAAGGTACAGTATGGTACTTCTGTTACTTGTCAAAGAAAGCCGCGCTGGGCTCTGAATCAGACATTATCTGCTGCTTAAGCCAGCACATTACTCATGTGGTTCCTTTAGCTGCACCATGCCGGTTTAAATGAGGACCAGTGTGTTAAACACATAGTAAATTGCCTTTCTTTAAGTGATTATTTTGTGGCTTGTGTGTATTGTTTCCCTTTGGACATCTGGGTGTGATAGCTTTGGGCAATGAAAGGACATTTGTCATCACTGAGCAAAAATGTACAAATTTGTGGGGTTACGTAACCCACTTAATTGGGCGATGATGAGCCTGGTAGAGCGACATTGTTGTCTAGAAAGAATAACATTGGACTCATGGGTTCTATGCTGCCCATTGCTGTTTTTCACAGTCTTGACCACAATCCTTAAAGCCAATAATGTTCAGCTGCAAATTCCAGGCGGAAAACTCATCAGTGCAAATTTCATTGGACAGCCCTCAGCCAGTATTCGTCTTGTCCCACACACTTGGACTTTCTGACCATGCTGCATAACTTACACAAGAACAGTCAAAGATCCTTAAGTCATAAAGGGATTATATAGACTCTCTTTGTTGGGTGGTGACCTCAGTCAGACAAAGACTGAAAATGTCAGACTCGGTCTGAAAGAAATGTCACCAATCAGGGGCGGCACAGTGGCACTGTTTTTCAAGAGTGGGGGTCGGGTGGCATATATTATAGAGGATAGACGTAAGATGCTGTCTGAGCCTAACTAATTGCAAAACCTATGAGAACATGGCATTAAGTGGCTACTTAGCCACTGTTGGCAAGAGCCTGTATGCTTCATTACCAACGCCTTTACTGATTAAACATATCTAGTCATTTTTCAGTGGAGCAATTGATTAGAAACAACATTTTGTTTTCAATCTAGAATGTTGTGGCAATAAATGACAGGGAAGATATTAGGGGTGTAACCATACTTGCCAACCCTCCCGGATTTTCCGGGAGACTCCCGAAATTCAGCGCCTCTCCCGAAAATCTCCCGAAAATCTCCCGAAATTCAAGCGGAGATGGAGGCCACGCCCCCTTAACTCCATAAGGACCTGAGTGATGTGTCTGAGAGCGTGTCTGCCCAATGACGTTATTACTGTAGAACAGGGGCGCTCACACTTTTTCTGCAGGCGAGCTACTTTTCAATTGACCAAGTCGAGGAGATCTACCTCATTCCTATTTATAATTTATATTTATTTATTTATGAAAGAGACATTTTTGTTAACAAGTTAATGGTGTTTAATGATAATACAAGCATGTTTAACACACATAGATTCCTTTCTTTCATGAAGACAAGAATATAAGTTGGTGTATTTGATTCGGATGACTTGCATTGATTGGAATTAGACAGTGGTGCTGATAAATGGAGGAAAAAAAAAAGTCCTCCTTTCTGTCCAATACCACATGAAAATGGTTGGCTTTGGCATCTCATTTGTCCAACTTGCAAACTCGTTTTTAAACACTTTGTTATGAGAGTAGCATATGTGTGTGGCCCTTTAATGTTTGGCAGCAGGTGAGTGACGTCAGTGAGAGTGCGGGTGGGCAAGCAAGTGAGAAAGCGGTCGCTGAGGGCGGGGGAGAAATACATTGGCATCAAACTCCGTAGCTTGCTAGCTTGTGCACGCTAGCTTTCTGAGACTCCTATTTTGTTAGCACAGGCAGGATGAAACAGGTCTTTTATGGTGAAGACAGGAACTGTGCTGTCGGTCTTTAGAGTTTTGACAGTAGGTACGGAGTCTCTAGAAATAAAATGTGTTTCTCTGCGTCCGCCCTGTTAGTGATTTTTTTCTTAAATATGAGCTTGCAGCCGCCAGCATCATCTCACAAGATCCTCGGGTGCCGAGAATGTCAAACAACTGACGAAAGTGAAGTCTTGGTATGATTGATGACTGCTCATTTTTATGTATATTTTTTAATGCCTGGCTTGAGATCGACTGACACACCCTTCCGAGATCGACCAGTCGATCGCGATCGACGTAATGGGCGCCCCTGCTGTAGAATGATCGAGGGCGAGTTCTTGGTTTCTTATGTGGGTTTATTGTTAGGCAGTTTCATAAACGTCCTCCCAGCGCAGTAACACACAACAACAACAGTCACGTTTACGTCTAACACTCTACCGTAAGGCAGTTCGTCTGCCGTAAACACCATGTGACACTCTTAAACAGGACAATACTGCCATCTACTGTACATGATGCACCATAACACCTCCAGGCAACTTCAACCCTTTAATCCTCCTCCATTCACATTACATCTCCCCGGATTGTAAATAACCTAATGTAAATAATCGCATGTATTTCCAATGTATATACTTGTTCTTATGCTATGTGAACTCACTATGTTCTCTGCTGGCTGTGCATATCCTACTAAGTCACACCTACACTGTTTCAATATCCATTTCTCTGTTGATGCAATTGTTGATGACTGAAGTACTGATAAATGCTTTAAAATGTAATATCAGAAATTATCGGTATCGGTTTCAAAAAGTAAAATTTATGACTTTTTAAAACACCGCTGTATGGAGTGGTACATGGACGTAGGGACAACAGGGCAGTTGCGTCTCCCAGTCATACTTGCCAACCCTCCCGATTTTCCCGGGAGACTCCCGAATTTAAGTGCCCCTCCCGAAAATCTCCCGGGGCAACCATTCTCCCGAATTTCTCCCGATTTCCCCCAGACAACAACATAGAGGGCGTGCCTTAAAGGCGCTGCCTTTGCGTCCCCGCCCAATCACATAATATCTACGGCTTTTCACACACACAAGTGAATGCAACGTATACTTGGTCACCAGCCATACAGGTCACACTGAGGGTGGCCGTACAAACAACATTAACACTGTTACAAATATGCGTCACACTGTGAACCCACACCAAACAAGAATGACAAACACATTTTGGGAGAAGATCCGCACCGTAACACAACATAAAGACACAAGAACTAATACCCAGAACCCCTTGCAGCTATAACTCTTCCGGGACGCTACAATATACACCCCCCGCTACCCCCTACCCCACCACCTCAACCCCACCCCCCACACCCCCTAACCCCGCCCACCTCAACCTGCTAATGCTCTCTCAGGAAGAGCATGTCCCAAATTCCAAGCTGCTGTTTTGAGCCATGCTGAAAAAAATAATGCACTTTGTGACTTCAATAATAAATATGGCAGTGCCATGTTGGCACTTTTTTCCATAACTTGAGTTGATTTATTTTGGAAAACCTTGTTGCATTGTTTAATGCATCCAGCGGGGCATCACAACAAAATTTGGCATAATAATGTGTTAATTCCACGACTGTATATATCGGTATCGGTTGATATCGGAATCGGTAATTAAAAGTTGGACAATATCGGAATATCGGATATTGGCAAAAAAAAGCCATTATTGGATATCTCTAGTTTCCTTGGCTTATTAGTGTGTGCTGATTTTAGAAATAATGTACACTTCACTGCACATGTAAAACATCACCATGTTGCTGAACATTGTTTGGTTTCGGCATGCACACTTTAAACACTGAAAAATAGCTCTGTGTACGTGCAGGTAGGTTTTAAAGATAATGTGTGTGTAATTGCACATTTAGTACAGGGGTAGGGAACCTATGGCTCTCAAGCCAGACGTGGCTCTTTTGATGACTGCATCTGGCTCTCAGATAAATCTTAGCTGACATTGCTTAACACGATAAGTAATGAATAATTCCGCTGGTAATCACAGTGTTAAAAATAACGTTCAAAAGATAAGACATTCTTGTGCATTTTATTCCATCCATCCGTTTACTACCGCACCTGTTCAAGAAGTTGCATTAATGGTAATAAGTATTCTATTAATTATTGGTTAGCACGGGGGTGTCAAACATAAGGCCCGCGGGCTGGGTCAGGCCCGCGAACAGGTTTTACCCTGCCCGCGGGATGAGTTTGCTAAGTAAACAAATTAACCTGAAATTTTTGAATGAAAGAAACAGCTCATCTACATGTGTCTACTGGATGTTGCAATAGCAATTATTTGTATCTCTGTAGAGTGTAGATGATGGTACATATGTACAAAATAAACCACATGATGTTAGTACATCCATTGAGGAAAATGATCAAACTACATACATGGCATACTGTAATTTGATTTTGATATTTTTTTATCTTGATTGATTGAAAATGAACACCATTGAGTTGACTGATGAACATTATCACATCATTTATTCAGAAAATATAAATAACGACAAATAAAGGTAGAATACTATTAACCGCAACATGTAAGTGTAAAAAAACAACAACATTATGATTTGTACATTTTCAGAATGTGCTTCTTCTATTTTCAAACACAGAAAACAATCTGAAGGTGTCTTTATTTTTAAGTTATCGTGCAGGGATTTTACCAGTCCGTCCCACTTGGGAGTAGATTTTTTCCATGTGGCCCCCGAACTAAAATGAGTTTGACACCCCTGGGTTAGCATCAGAATAACAATGTTATTAAAAATAATAAGATGCTTATTATACTCTAAAAATGTTGGTGTTACTTAAAAATGCTCGCATTCAGTTGTACTCAGTGTTAAAACATATCATATAGCTCTCATGGAAACACTTTTTAAATTATTTGGCATTCCTGGCTCTCTCAGTCAAAAAGGTTCCCGACCCCTGATCTAGTATATCAAAATAAGCATAATAGGAGGTGGAATTCCACCATGTCAGCTGTTGCTGCTTTTTTCAGGTTTCTGATTGGACGAAATGTGCATGACAGCAGGTGTGTATACGTTTATATGTATATATAGACACTTTTGAAACTACGTTTTTGTGGATGGAGACCGTTTTAACCCCAAATATGTGTTTTTGAAACTCCGTGTTCATGTGGAAATGGCCTAAGTCATTGTTTTATCTTTCTATTTGAAATATTTAGCATTAGTGCTACATGATAACACTCAAAGTCTCTCTTGAAGTCTGCCGTTAGTTGGACTTGGAGCAAACACAGGAAGTGATATCTATGTTGTTGTTGACCTTGAATTCCCATAGTGCATTGCAACGAACACAACCTTGCTATACGCTCTGTGAAATCAATGCGCCCAGGAAAGAAGTTACTGTAATGGTTATAATGACAAAAATACAGTAATTATTACATGTTATCATGAATGTGCCTGTTACTAAATTACATACATACTTACAGCATGTATATAAAACGGTGTTGGAGATTTTTGGATGGGTTTTTAAAGGGCTTTAAAGATCGTATCCACATTACCTGCATTGTTAGTTGTCTCTAACTAGCAGTTTTTTTCTATTTAGGATGCACGGAAAAGGGAAATATGTGTGTTCTCGTCCCACATAAGGACTGTGGATGTTTGGCAACATTTTTTTAAAAAGTGCAGATCCCCTTCAAAAGTCAGCTGGGAGAGGTGCCCCTAATGAGGAGGTTATTCCAGTAATTGTCTACTTGAACAACATTTTAATTGCTAAGTGTTTCAATGCCATCTAAATCTAATTTTGATTTAGATTGGACGTGTCATTGTGAAAATGCTTAAAGGAAAATGAAAAAGTTTGTTGGAGTTCGGGTGTTGGTGGAGGGAACACTTATAAGGTCATCTAAAATAATTTGTGTTAAAAAGGGGGCAGATAGACATAAGAATATTATTCTTCCTTCTGCTCCTTTCTGATCATGGATATGTATAAGAAACAAAAAACAAAACAATGAAAGTGTCAATTATACATGGTTTGTATATATGCATATTCATGAAAGGAATACAAATAAATGATGATGATGATGATGAATGCTCTTTAAAGCTGGTACATGTTGTTCAAGGACAAAATCTATCCGTCCATTTTTTCTACTGCTTGTTCAGTTAAGTGGGCACTGAGTGATGAAGCTGTTATCTTTAATACAAGTGTGTCACCTATTGAAATGATGTATTTAGTGTATACAGTATCAGAATAAGCATGTATTTTTTTTTTGTATCTTCAGCTACTTTGGGAGAGGAATCTGACATCTGCCACCAAAGACAGATCTGAGAGCTCATGCAGTCGCAGGTAAAATTATTCTTATTCACACAAAAAAAATTTTCATAAAAAATATTCAATTGGGCAACATATTGAAGAAACATAGTTTACTTCATAACGAAAACACAGGAGTATAACAATAGATAACACCACTGAGTAAAATGAGATGCAACAGGAGGAGCTTGTATCAAAAATGATTTAATCCTTTCTAAAGATAATACAGGTCATGTAATATTCTTGGTATGTGGCATTGAAGTTTTGAAGTAATAAGAAGATTTTTTCAAAATGGTGTATCATTGTCTTTTTAAAGACGAAACCATCTGTTAGAGCAGTGATTCTCATCTGGTGCGCGGGCTCCACCTAGTCGTACGCCAAAGATTTGACTCATTATTTAAGTACATATTTTTATTTTACTATACTCAAACACAGTCTTAATGTTCAAACTGAGTGTAATGTTGCAGTGGCCAAAAAATATTAAAATATACTTTGTAAATAATAATAACCGCAATAAAAGTTTCCATGGAGAAGGCGCTAGCTGTTCCAAGTCGCGACCCCGGATGGACCACTCTCTGTGCGTCAATTGGTGACACATCAAGAGGATCCCCTGCTGGCCTCCCAATGGACTGGACTCACACGTTATTAACCTTATCCACTCGGCGCACATCTGCGGTCCCTTCCAAGGTCTCTTGTTGTCCCATTGGGTTAAGTTTTTTTCTTGTCCTGATGTGGGATCAGAGCTGAGCATGTCGGAATGGTTTGTGCAGCCCTTTGAGGCATTTGTGATTAAGGGCTATATGATAAACTTTGATTGATTGATTGAGTGATTGAAATAATGCCTTGTTTTAATGAATACTTAGGCCTATCAATCAATCAATCAATCAGTCAATGTTTATTCATATAGCCCTAAATCACAAGTCACAACAACATCCGCGGTACAGAGCCCACATAAGGGCAAGGAAAAACTCACCCGAGTGGGATGTCGATGTAAATGACTGTGAGAAACCTTGGAGGGGACCGCATATGTGGGGAACCCCCCCCTCTAGGGGAGACCGAAAGCAATGGACGTTGAGTGGGTCTAACATAATATTGTGAAAGTGGAGCTACTGGGAGGAGTACTTTGTTGAGTTAAAGATGCTACTGTACTGAACAAAAATGTAGGATCGTTTTTGTTGAGGCGGATGAGATTTGAGTAATATTTAGCATGCGTTTATAAGTTATTAAACTATTACTCCATGCTTGAAGCCAAACCACCGCCATTTGCGTTCCAGCTTTCTACATGATAATTTATGAGCTCTAGTTTCTTCTGTAGGCCTACTCTGCTACTATTTTATAATGTCGGTCATTATGGTGGTACTTTGATAGCTAAATGTTTTCTGGGGTGGTACTTTAAAAAACAAAAAGTTCTCTAAGTGGCTCTCACTGGTGTGCCTAATGTTATGGCTAGTGGGTCTAAGAGTTATGGGGTCACTACAAAGCAGAGGAGCTTTCCCATGACCCCCGGCAACCACACATGGAGAGCAAAGCACCTGATTCAAATGTTCCAATCTAAAGAGTCAGACTGGCCATCACTAGGCGGCAGTAAAAAAAAAAAAAAAAGTTCACCATGGAGACCGTAAGACGACAGCTAGCTTGTTGGACCGAGATTGACATCAATGACCCTTTGCCAACCCCTCTGGCCCCAGCTCTGCCCCTTGGCTGCAGAATGAGAGGCTGGCGGGTGAATAGCGAGTTAATGGGCTCATAATAGTCCTCTCCTGTTTTTGTGCCCCCCACTCTGCACCTTCAATGAGGCCTTATTGCACTTGTAGCGGAATGATATTTGAGGATGAAGTGGGTGGAAGTCCGCCACTGGCTGGTCCTGCTTTAAATAAATTAGAGGCCTTTTCATTCGGCTCTTCTGCTATTGTCTGGGGAACAGTTGAGCTGCAAACATGTTCACATGACATCCCATGGGTGTTTATCCAGAGCTAACAGGAGGACACGGCAGGAGCAAAGTTCACTGATTGTTTGTCCTCATGCATATTTCTCATTTCCTTTATTTATAGCGACGTCTTGAAGCGGTTGGCTGTCCAAATGGCTTTTCCAGGGAGCCCGGGGGTCCTTCTGGTCAGCACATCCTAAATTCTCCAGATCTGACCCAAGAGGTGGTCATCTCCCCTGGACTGCCTACTCCTCCCCTGAGCCCCTTCCGCTCTGCCAGAGTTGCATCTGGAGAGTTTAAGGCATGTCCTGAAAAGAAACTGTTTGGACAAGTGCACCTTCATGTGGGCAAATAGTGCATTACAGTCTTTTTATTCCCTCACTCTGGACTATTACACAGATCTGAACCAAAATCATTATTCACAAAGCTAATGATAATACATTTAGTAATATAATACATATAATGTACTGAGAGCTGAGAACACAGACGACAATAAACATTTAGTTAAATTAATTGCTCTCAGACCGTGAGATTTATTATCTTGGTAAAGAAAAGATTCTTGAATTGGATCTCTTTACAGCAGGGGTGTCCAAACTTTTTCCACTGAGGGCCGCACGCGGAAAAATTAAAGCATGCGGGGGCCATTCTGATATTTTTTTTATCTTCAAACCATAACAAAATATATGGATTTTTAAAATGTATATTACCTTTAGGGGTCCCGGGGACCATAAAGGGTCTCAGTTATTAAAATATTAGAAATAAGTCAAATTTTTATAATTATTTTTTATTTAACACTTACAGTAAATCTCTATATCAACTTAAGAGAAAACATGTTCGCTTGACCGCTCTGCTTCACAACAAACAAAGAAACACCGGCTGTGTCTCGGTGCTAAAGACAGCTGCAATCCACCGCTTTCCACCAAAAGCATTGTTCTTTATAGTCTCCATTATTAAATGAACAAATTGCAAAAGATTCAGCAACACAGATGTCCAAAAGACTGTGTAATTACGCCATGAACAGAGACGACTTTTAGCCGTGTTTGGTGCTACGCTAATATGTCCCCTCCAACACGTGACGTCACGCGAATGCGTCATCATTCCGCGACGTTTTCAACAAGAAACTCGCGGGAAATATAAAATTGCAATTTAGTAAACTGAAAAGGCCCTATTGGCATGTCTTGCAATGTTAATATTTCATCATTGTTATATAAACTATCAGACTGCGTGGTCGGTAGTAGTGGGTTTAAGCCATGTCACGATACATGATATATATTTTGATATTTTGCCTTTGCTTTGAATAACACCTGATGCATCTAATCACAGCAGCATGATGATTATGTGTGTCTACAGTAAAACATTTTTTTTTTCATACTGCATTAATATATGTTAATTTTAAACTTTCATGCAAAGAGGGAAACCACAATTAAGTCAATTTAGCAAAACTGTATTTATTAAAGTTATTAAGCAGTGGCACAAACATTCATGTAATTTCCAAAAATGAAAGTGCAAGATTGTCAGAGACATTTTCAAACCAGCTATTAGTGCACTTTTGTGCATGATGTCAGTAAGATGACATATCAAAACAACACTAAATTAAAGTGTAGTTTTTGTACAGAACGCCACAACAAAATTTTACATTTTCAAACCATAACAAAATATATGGATTTTTAAAATGTTTTTTACCTTTAGGGGTCCCGGGGACCATAAAGGGTCTCAGTTATTAAAATGTTAGAAATAAGTCAAATTTTTACCATTATTTTTTATTTAACGCTTACAGTAAATCTCTATATCAACTTAAAAAAATAAATAAATAAAGGTTTTATGGCATTTCTGTCAAAAACAACTTTGTTTTTCATAGTAAAAATGAAATATGCAGTATTTAGTAATTAGAGTCCTAAAAGATCAATAATGCAGGACACCATTGATTTTAATTATTTTATATTTTTGAGTAATCACAGTGAAAAGATAAATAAAATACCACTAACAATATTTGGAATCCAAAAGGTGCCCCACTCAGAAAGTGATAGATTTTTATTAGTTTTTTTTTTTTAACTTTCAACACTTAAGTTACGAGATCAACTTCAGATATATTTGTCAATTTTACGTTTAAACTATTATTTTGTTTGTTTTATGCTCTTTTTTCAAAGAAAACTTTGTTTTCATATGGCAACTGCACATTATATGCAATATTTACCACATAAAACATTTTAAAATGAAATATTTGAACTAATTGGAGCTTTGAAAATAATTCATTATAACATGGATTTTTTTTGTCATTATTTTTTTTTGAGAAATGGCAAAAAAATTAAAAATAAATAGTTGATTGATTGAAACTAGTAATTAGTAGATTGCACAGTGTAGTACATATTCTGTACAATTGACCACTAAATAGTAACACCCGAATAAGTTTTTCAACTTGTTTAAGTCGGGGTCACGTTAATCAATTCATGGTAAAAATGGTTTTTACATGGTAAAATAAAGACAAAAGAAAAAAAAAACAGCCTGCGCAGCAGCTTTTTGTCAACATTGCAACTTTGTCTCGATAGATTTCACCTCATTCCTATATTTTTAATGTTCTTTTTAATTTTTGCAATTGCATTTCCAGAATGTTTGGCTGGCCGGTAAACAATTAGCTGCGCGCCGCAAATGGCCCCGGGGCCGCACTTTGGACATCCCTGCTTTAGACTGTACAAGGCTGATTTGTCTAGAGCAGGGCTATCCAAAGTGCATGCCTCGGGCTACTTTTGGCCGGAAACTAATATTTTTAACGGCCTGTGGCACATTGTTAAAATGATTTTACAAAAAAATATATATTAAAAGTGCTTTAAAAGAATAAACAGATGAAATGTAATGAGAACAAATTGCAATGTTTGACTCTAAAAACACAAGGCTACGATACAGACAGTTTTTTTCTTGAAAAAAATAATAAAAATGAATGTTCTCAATAATTATTTACCTATTGAAGGATTCTATTACTATACATCAAATAATCCACTTTTAAATATTTTTGGGGGAATATATTGCATATCCTTTGTATTTGCCACATACAAAATTTATTTTTCATTGACCAAGGTGGCATTAAACATAAAACATAAAAAAAGAATAAAAACTTACAATTGATGGATAGATCTGAAGTTGACGTAAAGATTTAAGAGTAAGTAAAAACAAACAAATAAAAAACCCTTAACATTATAGTTATTATTAACAATCTGATGAGTGGACTGTTTTGGATCCCTGAGATCTTTAGTGGGATTTAGTGGAAGTCAATGTTATGAATTATTGACATAGTCAAGGCTCCAACTACTTCACGTTAAATATTACATTTAAAATGTTTATTTTGTGTTTTTGCCATAAAATAAAAGTTTTTTTGTTGCTGTTGTTTGTTTTAATAAGAAATGAGCCATGAATCATAATAACACTTAAGTCATCCATGTCAACGAGATTTTGTTTGAGCTTTGTCTAGCGGCATAGAAACTGCATTGAAGTGCAGGTTGACCATAGTTTACAGTTTAGCATTGTCAAGAAGATCGCGAATATAAGGGTGTGGGTCAGATGTCTGATGGGTGCTACGTAGAAGTTGCAGCAATGCAATGTTCAGAGCATTAAGTGTTTATAGTAAAACAAAATATCACTCTATATTTTGAACACTTTTATGAGTGGGGGACCAATAGTTTTAGTGCGATTTTTTAAAATCATGAAAGTAAAAAATAAATGTGTATACTGTATGTGTGTGTATATATATATATATATATATATATATATATATACATATATATATATATATATATATATATATATATATATATATATACATATATATATATATATATATATATACATATATATGTATATATATATATATATATATATATATACATATATTAGGGCTGTGAATCTTTGGGTGTCCCACGATTAGATTCAATATCGATTCTTGGGATCACGATTCGATAATATATCGATTTTTTCGATTCAACCCGATTCTCGATTCAAAAACGATATTTTTCCGATTCAAAATGATTCTGTATTCATTCAATACATAGGATTCTACCCCAATCTGCTGACATGCTAGCAGAGTAGTAGATTTTTTTAAAAAAAAAAAGCTTTTATAATTGTAAAGGACAATGTTTTATCAACTGATTGCAATAATGTAAATTTGTTTTAAATATTAAACAAACCAAAAATATGACTTATTTTATCTTTGTGAAAACATTGGACACAGTGTGTTGTCAAGCTTATGAGATGCAATGCAAGTGTAAGCCACTGTGACACTATTGTTCTTTTTCATTATTTTTATAAATGTCTAATGTCAGTGATGGATGTTTAATCACTGCTATGCTGAAATTATAATTAATATTGATACTGTTGTTGATAATATTAATTTTTGTTTCATTACTTTTGGTTTGTTCTGTGTCGTGTTTGTCTCCTCTCAATTGCTCTGTTTATTGCAGTTCTGAGTGTTGCTGGGTCAGGTTTGGTTTTGGAATTGAATTGCATTGCTGTGTAGTGGTTTGTTGGATTGATTAAAAAAAAACAACAATCAATTAAAAAAAAAAAGATAATTGATTCTGAATCGCACAACGTAAACGATTCGATATGTGTATATATGACTTATTAAAAGAAAAAATTAAGACAGACTCTTTTGTGTCCCCAGGGCCCAACCTGAGGGAAGCCCTAAGAGTTGAAAAAAAAATATGTATATATATAAATATTCAGTGGTAAAAGTTTGGACACCGCTGATCTACATTATTATAGAAACATTGTGTTCTTACTAACATAATTTTGATTATCTTCTAAGGCGTCAGAGCTCAATGGAAGTGGACTAACGTCTCCAAGTTTTGGATCATACTATGGCCCCTCACATCCACATGGTAAATCTGCTTTATTTGTGTGTCATTTGACTGCTAATACTTCTATTTTTTTAAATCAACCCCCCAGGAGTTTTACCATAAGCATCATTGAAGCTTGTATGACTAAAATAATGATTGTTATCACTCAGGGGACCTCACCAATGGGATGAATTCACCCACGAGGGAGGAACGGCTCATCAAATTCTCAGGAATTGGCCCAGTGGATGAAACAGGGATGCCCATTGCCTCCAGATCAGTAAGAATAACTGAATATTAGCGCTTTTAAACCTGCTCTTACTCTCTAACACTCCCGCCTTTTCCACCTTCTCTCTTTTCTCATACCAGAGTGTAAACAAGCCAAGGGATTGGTACAAGAGCATGTTCAGACAAATTCACAAGAAGCCAGAGGGTATGATAGTGCCTCCTTGTCCTCCTCTCACACACACACACTCCCCCCTGCCAGAATTCCTCTCAGTACAACAAAGATAATCCTTCAGACGTGTTTTTGCAAATGGCCCAATAAGACATAATGAAATAGCTTGTGATGTTTAGCCCTGAAGATGAAACTTGCAATGGTTTTCTATGGCCTCACCCAATCTGGCTAATCCACTACAACATGCAGGCCTCAATTTACATCTCTTTTCAAATAATTGTATTTGTGAGCTGATGTTTGGTATTCTTTTTTAGACTCTGATTTGGAGGATTCAGAGAGCTGGACCACTAGACGTAAGTCTTTCTACTCCAGTAGTACCTTAATTTACGAGCTTAATTGATTCTGTGACGCTGCTCTTATCTCAAACCACTTGTATCTCAAATCAACGTCTCCCTTTGAAAAGTGTTGAAATTGATTTAAGTTTTGCTCTGACCCCCCAAAACAGCCCAGTTTTTACATGTAACATGCCTTTTCAAAAGATAAACAAACTTTTACATATGAAATATTGTATAAAACAATGCAAAATAATATACTGCTAACAAGAACTGTAGTTTTATTATGTAATGTAATAATAATGTACAGCATTTACGTATCTCATTGACTGAACTATTACGGAATCTCCTTCCAGCTGTTTCTCCGTCAAACACACCGTCTGCAGCTTTTGCATGTTTTCATGGATAAATTTCCGCAATTGTTTTATTATTTTAACATTCTTGGCTGGCGTTGTACTCAGGCTGTTTCAATATTCAGTATGGTGCAGGCTTGCAGTGATACGCTTGTATTGCTTCGCTAAGTTAGCGACATGCTCAGTCATGCTTTTGATGATTTCTTTCTTTAATTTAATGAATATAATCCACTCCTTCACACTCACTTTCTTACTTTCCATGATTGGAAAAACAAAGTTGTGTCGATCTCTAGCTATAAGCAAATGCTAGAGGGCAAAAAGATGTTTTGGTCGGATCTTACGGGGTTCACTTTGACATTTGCTACGCCAACTAATGGCGGTGAGGCTTGTAACTCTCGTTTTTTTGCTTAAAGCATAACAATTAGCACATTTTATCTCAAAACCTTCTGAAGTTGGGGCACTTATAAATTGAGATTGCACTGTAAAGATAAAGCTGACTTTTTCTTGACTGACAGGAATGAATTAATTCATGATTAACCAATTACCATATTTCTTTACACAAGATGGGAGAGTCTCTTTTCAACTACACGACTTAATTTTCAATAACTGATATCAAGGTGTATTTCTCTTGAGCATTGATTCCCAACCACTGTGCCGCAACACATTAGTGTGTCATCAGAAGTCATCAGGTACCTCTAGAAAGTATCTAATTTATTTTAATTGGTCCAAAAAGTATTATTTATTAACTTTTAAGTAATGTACTTTGTTCCGTTCATCCGGCTATGCCAGCGGCGTACAGTATAGCGACAGAGACAACAATAAAATGTTTTTCTACTGTCAAAAGCTCTGTAAATAATGGGTTCACCTGCTGCCATTCATACATGTGGATAAGTCATTGCATGCCTGGTGCTTGTATAATGTCAAATATATGCCTTGGCTCAATAAAAGTTGGGAAACATTGCTTTAGACCACAAACCAGAATCGTGTATTAAGATAGTATGGCCAACTTGGTTTCAGGCGATCTCCTTAATAATTGGTCAAAAGGCACTTAAGTGACAACAGGGCTATGTTATCTACTAACTTTAAGCTGATGCTATCGCACCGGCCGGCAAAACATATCTGAAGCGAAACCAAGACAACCCGTCTGCCCTAGTTCTCCTCCGTCTGTACCGCCCCAGTTCATACCCAGCAACGGCCCTGAGCTTCTCCCCCAGGGCTCATGCCCCAGGTGGTCTCGGGGGGCCTGTGCAAAAAAAGAAAATGTATTTAGCAGCTCAAAAATGCCAAAAGATTCACAGTTGGCATCCCAGTGAGGGCACACATTGTAAGTCACTGTTTTATGTTCTTATTTAACATGTTTAGCAATAGTGCAACATGATAACGCTCCAAAGCGCTCATGGAGACTGACATCAGTTGGAGCAAACGCACAAAGTGATCTCTATGTTGTTGTTTCACAGAGCACATATTAACGAACGTTACCATTGCTATGCTTTTTGTGAAATCAATGCACCCAGGAAAGAAGTTGCTTAATGCTTAAAATGACCAAAATAAAGTAAATATTACATGTTATCATTAATGTGCCTGCTACTACATTACATACATACTTACAGCATGTAGGGCTGGGCGATATGGCCTTTTATTAATATCTCGATATTTTTAAGCCATGTCACGATACACGATATATATCTCGATATTTTGCCTTAGCCTTGAATTAACACCTGATGAATGTAATCACAGCACTATGATGATTGTGTGTCTACAGTAAAACATTTTTGTTCATACTGCATTAATATATGCTAGTTTTAAACTTTCATGCAGAGAGGGACACCACAATTAAGTCAATTTAGCAAAACTGTATTTATTAAACAGTTATTAAGCAGTGGCACAAACATTCATGTAATTTCCAAAACAGAAAGTGCAAGATTCTCAGAGTCATTTTAAAACAAGCTATTAGTGCACTTTTGTGCATGATGTCACTAAGATGACATATCAAATCAACACTAAATTAAAGTGTACTTTTTGTACAGAACGCTACTACAATAGTTTAAAACAAATGAAGTGCACTTTTGTGCATGATGTCACACAAAATATTTCCATAACTGTCAAATAAAAATGAGCTGTCTATTATCAAATGGTTTCTCCTTCGCTATGTGGTAAGTTCCTGCGGACGTTATGTCCTTCTGTTGTTGACTAATTTTTTCATATGGTGTTGATGTAGAAACGGTTGCTTTAGCATTTTTTGGGTGATGTTGACACGCGGAGCTTCAAGCACTCTTCATTCTCTAGCGGGTGACTTTTCAAATGATGCTACAAATTAGCAGTAGGTGCTACTTTTTGTAGCAAAGCTTTTGCCGCATACTTGTTTGACATCTTCCCGCTTGAAGCCAAACCACCGCCAGACGATGAACCCTGTGCTGGTTTTCTTGGGAATTCATTCTTCTTTCATTTGTTACCAGATTTGCACCTTCTTTCTCTCATATTACAACTCGCACCACTCGGCTAGCATCACAGCTAATTTTGCCCATGCTGCTACCTCTCTGCTCAGTGAGGGTGTATGACGCGACAGAATGTGACGAATGTAAGAAGTTGCGCTTGTTTTAAGTCTCTGTGAAAAGGAAAGACAAGAAAGACTGAAAAAAAGCCTGTCGTGTAATGCCCGCAGCTAAAAGCAACTGCGTGAGAACGTATACTCGAATATCACGATATAGTCATTTTCTATATCGCACCGAGACAAAACCCGTGATACATCGAGTATATCAATATATCGTCCAGCCCTAACAGCATATATTTAAAACGGTGTTTGAGATTTTTGGATGCGTTTTTAGAAGGATTTATAGGCAGAATAGATCGTATCCCCATTACCTGCATTGTTAGCGGCCTCTTACTAGCAGTTATTCACTCTTTAGAATGCACAGAAAAGGGAAAGATGTGTTTGTTCTTGTCTCACTTAAGGTTTGTAGATGATAACCGGAAAACACCATCTTTCTTTCTCAAAAAAAAAAAAAAAAAATGTGTTAGCGGTGCTTCCTTTTCAGCTTTTCAACGTGTAAAAATGCCCTGTTGTGCAGCATAGGGCTGCTCCGTCTGCGAGAATTGAGGAAACCAATGTAAAAGCTTTCCACAACCCGGAAATAAGACAAATACGGAAAGTGAAGGTTTGCCTTCAACACTCGAGCGCCTTGTGCCACGTAAACACGACAAAACGTCTACGTTTTGTTCAGGAGAGAACACACAGAAGCTTAATGCAAATAAAAGAAGAAATTAACAAATTAAAGAAATGGTTTGACAGAAACAGACTAGCTTTGAATCTCAGGAAAACTAAAATAATGCAATTCGGTAACAGTATATGAGAAAGTCAAACACAAATATGAATAGGCGGACATTTTGGGCATTGTAATAGATGAGAAAATGAACTGGAAATTTAATGAAAAATATACAACATAAGGTGCAAGAAATATGTCAATAATAATTAAAGCAAAAGATGTTCTGGATAAAAAAATCCCTCCATATTCTCTACTGTTTGCCAGTGTTTCCATATCTGAGTTATCGTGCAGAAATATGGAGAAATGATTACAAAAGAGCATTTATTCACTTACTATGTTGCAAAAAAAGAAAGGTCAGTTAGAATAATCCATAATTATTACATAACACGAAAACTGTATAAAAATAGGATTTTGAAAATAGCAATTATGTACATCAGTTTTCAGAAATAAAAGTCAGCGAGATGATTGCAAAGATGAGGTTTGGACAGGCAGCGAGCAAGATTACAAAAATACATTGGAGGCAGCCAGCACATTTAACATCCATCCATCCATCCATCATCTTCCGCTTATCCGAGGTCGGGTCGCGGGGGCAGCAGCCTAAGCAGGGAAGCCCAGACTTCCCTATCTCCAGCCACTTCGTCTAGCTCTTCCCGGGGGATCCCGAGGCGTTCCCAGGCCAGCCGGGAGACATAGTCTTTCCAACGTGTCCTGGGTCTTCCCCGTGGCCTCCTACCAGCTGGACGTGCCCTAAACACATCCCTAGGGAGGCGTTCGGGTGGCATCCTGACCAGATGCCCGAACCACCTCATCTGGCTCCTCTCGATGTGGAGGAGCAGCGGCTTTACGTTGAGCTCCTCCCGGATGGCAGAGCTTCTCACCCTATCTCTAAGGGAGAGCCCCGCCACCCGGCGGAGGAAACTCATTTCGGCCGCTTGTACCCGTGATCTTATCCTTTCGGTCATGACCCAAAGCTCATGACCATAGGTGAGGATGGGAACGTAGATCGACCGGTAAATTGAGAGCTTTGCCTTCCGGCTCAGCTCCTTCTTCACCACAACGGATCGATACAACGTCCGCATTACTGAAGACGCCGCACCGATCCGCCTGTCGATCTCACGATCCACTCTTCCCCCACTCGTGAACAAGACTCCTAGGTACTTGAACTCCTCCACTTGGGGCAGGGTCTCCTCCCCAACCCGGAGATGGCACTCCACCCTTTTCCGGGCGAGAACCATGGACTCAGACTTGGAGGTGCTGATTCTCATTCCGGTCGCTTCACACTCGGCTGCGAACCGATCCAGTGAGAGCTGAAGATCCCGGCCAGATGAAGCCATCAGGACTACATCATCTGCAAAAAGCAGAGACCTAATCCCGTGGCCACCAAACCGGAACCCCTCAACGCCTTGACTGCGCCTAGAAATTCTGTCCATAAAAGTTATGAACAGAATCGGTGACAAAGGACAGCCTTGGCGGAGTCCAACCTTCACTGGAAACGTGTCCGACTTACTGCCAGCAATGCGGACCAAGCTCTGACACTGATCATACAGGGAGCGGACTGCCACAATAAGACATTCCGATACCCCATACTCTCTGAGCACTCCCCACAGGACTTCCCGAGGGACACGGTCGAATGCCTTCTCCAAGTCCACAAAGCACATGTAGACTGGTTGGGCAAACTCCCATGCACCCTCAAGAACCCTGCCGAGAGTATAGAGCTGGTCCACAGTTCCACGACCAGGACGAAAACCACACTGTTCCTCCTGAATCCGAGGTTCGACTATCCGGCGAAGCCTCCTCTCCAGTACACCTGAATAAACCTTACCGGGAAGGCTGAGGAGTGTGATCCCACGATAGTTGGAACACACCCTCCGGTCCCCCTTCTTAAAGAGAGGGACCACCACCCCGGTCTGCCAATCCAGAGGTACCGCCCCCGATGTCCACGCGATGCTGCAGAGTCTTGTCAACCAAGACAGCCCCACAGCATCCAGAGCCTTAAGGAACTCCGGGCGGATCTCATCCACCCCCGGGGCCTTGCCGCCGAGGAGCTTTTTAACTACCTCAGCGACCTCAGCCCCAGAAATAGGAGAGTCCACTACAGATTCCCCAGGCACCGCTTCCTCAAAGAAAGACGTGTTGGTGGGATTGAGGAGGTCTTCGAAGTATTCCCTCCACCGATCCACAACATCAGCAGTCGAAGTCAGCAGAACACCATCCGCACCATACACGGTGTTGATAGTGCACTGCTTCCCCTTCCTGAGGCGCCGTATGGTGGTCCAGAATCGCTTCGAAGCCGTCCGGAAGTCGTTTTCCATGGCTTCCCCGAACTCTTCCCATGTCCGAGTTTTTGCCTCCGCGACCGCTAAAGCTGCACACCGCTTGGCCCGTCGGTACCCGTCCACTGCCTCCGGAGTCCTATGAGCCAAAAGAACCCGATAGGACTCCTTCTTCAGCTTGACGGCATCCCTCACTGCTAGTGTCCACCAACGGGTTCTGGGATTACCGCCACGACAGGCACCAACAACCCTTGCGGCCACAGCTCCAATCAGCCGCCTCGACAATAGAGGTTCGGAACATGGTCCACTCGGACTCAATGTCCCGCACCTCCCTCGTGACATGTTCAAAGTTCTCCCGGAGGTGTGAATTGAAACTCTATCTGACAGGAGACTCTGCCAGACGTTCCCAGCAGACCCTCACAATGCGCTTGGGCCTGCCAGGTCTGTCCGGCATCCTCCCCCACCATCGCAGCCAACTCACCACCAGGTGGTGATCGGTAGAAAGCTCCGCCCCTCTCTTCACCCGAGTGTCCAAAACATAAGGCCGCAAATCCGATGACACAACTACAAAGTCGATCATGGAACTGCGGCCTAGGGTGTCCTGGTGCCAAGTGCACATATGGACACCCTTATGTTTGAACATGGTGTTTGTTATCGACAAACTGTGACGAGCACAAAAGTCCAATAACAAAACACCACTCGGGTTTAGATCCGGGCGACCATTCTTCCCAATCACGCCTCTCCAGGTTTCACTGTCGTTGCCAACATGAGCGTTGAAGTCTCCCAGTAGGACAAGGGAATCACCCGGAGGAGCACTTTCCAGTACTCCCTCGAGTGTACCCAAAAAGGGTGGGTATTCTGAACTGCTGTTTGGTGCGTAAGCACAAACAACAGTCAGGACCCGTCCCCCCACCCGAAGGCGAAGGGAAGCTACCCTCTCGTCCACTGGGTTGAACTCAAACGTACAGGCTTTGAGCCGGGGGGCAACCCAATGATCCTAGGAGCTATGTTGTCTGGGGGTTTTCATGCCCCCTGGTAGGGTCTCCCAAGACAAACAGGTCCTAGGTGAGTGATCAGACAAAGAGCAGCCCAAAGACTTCTATGGAATTACAACGAAATGAACCCAGATTTCCCTCGCCCGGACGTGGGTCACCGGGGCCCCGCTCTGGAGCCAGGCCCGGAGTTGGGGCACGATGGCGAGCGCCTGGTGGTCGGGCCTGTTCCCATGGGGCCCGGCCGGGCACAGCCCGAAGAGGCAACGTGGGTCATCCCTCCAATGGGCTCACCACTCATAGGAGGGGCCATAGAGGTCGGGTGCATTGTGAGCTGGGCGGCAGCCGAAGGCAGGGCACTTGGCGGTCCGATCCTCGGCTACAGAAGCTAGCTCTTGGGACGTGGAACGTCACCTCACTGGGGGGGAAGGAGCCTGAGCTAGTGCGCGAGGTAGAGAAGTTCCGGCTGGATATAGTCGGACTCACCTCGACGCACAGCAAGGGCTCTGGAACCAGTTCTCTCGAGAGGGACTGGACCCTCTTCCACTCTGGCGTTGCCGGCAGTGAGAGGCGACGGGCTGGGGTGGCAATTCACATTTAACATACTTCACACAAAAGTAAAAATTTCCGTCTGATTGTTGGTCAAAAGCTAATGAAGATTTTGGCAAAATGAGGCTACTAAGTATTTTTTTTGGTCGTTCTCTGTATTTTTTTTCACGTTTATTGTGCCGTCGTGTGCCTGTTCGGGTGCCTGCTGGTCACTAAACACTGCAGAAATGTAGCGGCAATGTACTCAAATACAGTCGCAAAATGTTATTGTAAGTTTATGAGCTGGGTGTATGTTAAGAACTATATATATATATATATATATATATATATATATATATATATATATATATATATATATATATATATATATATATATATATATATTATTTTGGTTTATTTTGTCAGAAAAACTAACGTCAAAATGACATTTGGGCACAGCTGCACACGTCCTTGGTAGCTGTCATGGCGACTGTTGTTTAGTTGGCCATACTCTCTTTTTACACGACTCTGCTGCTGGGATAGGCTCCAGCCACCTCCACGACACTGAGAGGTACAAGCGGTAGAAAATGGATGGATGGATGGATGGATAGATGCCACAAACAGGTTAACAGTGTCTCTACTGGCCACTGCCAAGAAGTGCACATCGATAGTAATGGTAAAGTTAAAGTACCAATGATTGTCACACACACACCAGGTGTGGCGAAATTATTCTCTGCATTTAACCCATCACCCTTGATCACCCCCTGGGAGGTGAGGGGAGCAGTGGGCAGCAGTGGTGCTGCGCCCGGGAATCATTTTTGGTAATTTAACCCCCAATTCCAACCCTTGATGCTGAATGCCAAGCAGGAAAGGAATGAGTCCCATTTTTATAGTCTTTGGTATGATTCGGCCGGGGTTTGAACTCACAACCTACCGATCTCAGGGCGTAACCACTGTATATATTTACTGTAACAATCAGTTCCACACAATAATTTCATCCAGGAGTTTAAAAAGTGTGAAGTGAATGGGCTTCCTCTGGGAAGTGCTAAAAACTTCAAAGGAGACACTGCAGCTTAAAAAAAAAATAAAGAAAACATTTTTAACTTCCGTTTTGTTTGAAATTTAATATTGGTTAAATACTTTACTTCCTACAGTACGTCAAGTCACAAAGTTCTGGGTGAGCCGAAAACTCTACTAAATGTGCTCCTAAAAGTCAGTTTTTCGTGAAGCAAAGTGCGGCGACAGTGAGGCTACGTAGGCCTTCTGTGGATTAGTCGATTATTATGCCAATCCCTACTTTCCACCCCAGTTAACATTGTTGTTTTTGATCCCACCTTAACTATCATATTGACCCACAGGCCTGTCTGCTAACACAGAGGATGAAGACGCAGACAAGCACCTCTTCAAACTAACGCCACATGGAGCCTTGCCAGACTGGTGAGATAACTCCCAATGTAACACGCAGCTTAGCATATGAGGTAGAGCTGCAAAACTAATCCACATCAAACCAATATTGAGCTTTTAATTAGTGCAATAACCAAACCGTAGGAGGGTTTTTTTTTTTTTCTTCCCCGTCATCGGCATTTGAATGACTGACATGTTCACCATTCGGAATTGTTGAGCCTCGCCTCCTTTGCCTCCTGGCCAATCAAAAGTGTTTAAGGAATAAGCAAGTTTGTGTGGGCTGCAGTGGAGGCAGTCAGTACGCTAATAACAAACACCACTTACACCATGGAAAATGTTTTGATAGTGGCTAGGACTGAACACATAGTCAATAAGTCCATTAATCAAACAATAAATGAAAATGAAGTTGAAATACTTTGCCGGCTTCAATACATTTCTATGTCTGTTTACTTTCTTCGTCTCTCACTGCAAACTGGGAGAAAAAGGTCTCACTACGTGCACTATGTTTATTTAACAGTAGAATTAACTAAAGGCAGTGTGCCTTCTTTTCAGTCATTCACAATCTTTGTCTCGGTCGGCGGAGAGCTGGATCGTTGGCTTATACACCTCCCTACCCGCGACTTTCTCGTAGAAGTTATCACACACAGGAAGCACAGACAGAGAGCCTTGCTGCTCACGACTTGCTGGTGAGAAGTTCTGCAAAATAACAAAAATTAAGAAAAAAAATGACAACAAAGCTAGATGTCCTATTACGGTAATATTTCAGCTTCATTCCCGATGGGCAATATGAACCCATCAACACGGATGAATGAACGAAAATTATGCGACCAAAAAAATAAAAAATACAACCCGACCTAGTTTTTCTGACTGGGAATTTTTTTTTTACTTAAAGATGTTAAAAATATTTATTTTAGTTAAATTTCAGAAATGAGTCCATTTTATTTAATGTTTTCTTATTTAGGATAACTAGAAGTGTTTCACCTTCCAATTATAGTACAATAATGAGAAATAAAATGTTAATTTGTGTCTTGCATTTTTATTATATAATATGATTACGTTACATTATAAACACTGTCTATTTTTATTTCTTCAGTTGAGGACAAAAAGCTCTGAGTCGGTCTGCATGAAGCCAAATATATTTGAAAGTGAATGACAAAAATTCTGTATGGTGATTGACAGTCTAGAAGTTACATGAATTTATCACAAATTGATTAACGTGGACACCGACTTAAACATCTTCAAAAACCTATTCGGGTGTTACCATTTAGTGGTCAAATGTATGGAATATGTACGGTACTGTGCAATCTACTAATAAAAGTCTCAATCAAATCAATCCAAAAATATGTCTTCCTTCAGTCTTCACTTTCACAGTTTTATGTATAAATATAAAAATCGCAAATCGAACCACAATAATTTTAGAGAGAAAAATAAATAGTGTGGCCCTATCATGAACATTATGTCCTCCACATTTGCAGTGTTGAGACAATGTGAATTGCATTTTGTAGCTAAAAAAATTCTATATCAATACGTTCCTGTTTCTTCTTCTGTGACCAAACAATTATTATTTTTAGAGTAATTGACAATATAACTGCAAAAAAGTAAATCATGGTTATGTGATGTCGTGAGATGCCCTCCTATTGTTATTCCTATGCAACTCATGGCATCAAAGGTGCATATGTGCATGCATTATTTGGATATAAAGCTATTAGACAGTCACTTAAACACAAATCTGTGCCAGGAGTAGCAGTGTGGAACATGTGGGATGGACATGTTGGGATTTGTTGTTACAAGCGCTTACAATAAGGCAATGATTAAGTTGCTGCCCATGGTGTGTGTGTGTGTGTTCACTGGGGTGTTATGTTTCAGGAGCCAGGATGTCAGCGAGCTGTCAGACCCAGGAAAGCAGCAACGTAAACCTAGGAGCATATTCGACTTCGAGCCCGGAAAAGAGGTCTCCTCTGTAGGCCTCAAGCAGGTAAGACTTCTAAAATCCCGGTAGGCCTTGTTATTGCTTTAACCTTCTTAATCCTAACAGTTTTAATAACACAACTAGCGTTTATCTATAAGCTGTATTTAAAAGATACACCTCGGTGCTGCTGCTATCATATATGATCTTTGCATTTACCTTGGTGTTTACTGAGTGTTGCTAGATTGTATTGCGTACTAGGAGAGTGTGTTGTTTACACACTGTTCCAAATTTGGTGCAGAAAAAGCCTTGTGTTTGAAATCATGACCAAATACAATCTCTGTCTCCACCCCATTCCACTGAAGCTGAGGTGTCTTGTGATCTGTATTATGGTGTTAACCTTTTGTGCAACAGCATGCCTTTACCTCTTGACAACATAGAGTGGCCCCTGAGCATGAAGACAAACTGAGCTCTGAGTGTGTCAGATGCTCTGCATGGACATTATGGTGTGGATGCTGGTGTGTGAATAGCGTGAGGATGAGTCCCCTCTGATGGGGAAAGACCTACACAACAACTTTTCACAACAAAATTATATATTTTTTTTACTCTGAAAAGTGGGAACAGAAAACATTGGATACGATTTTCTTGTTAAATTTGGACAAAAGAATATGTTTTGAGGAATCTTGATAACACTTTTTGATTTCAATATAGCAAATTAAGACAAATCACGATTTGGCCTTTTACTTTACTACACCATCAAAACAGGGTTGTGATGCCATAGAACCAAACATTATTTTGTTATTATAATATTAGCATAGGGCTTCACGGTGGCAGAGGGGTTAGGGCGTCTGCCTCACAATACGAAAGTCCTGAGTAGTCCTGGGTTCAATTCCGGGCTCGGGATCTTTCTGTGTGGAGTTTGCATGTCCTCCCCGTGAATACGTGGGTTCCCTCCGGGTACTGTGGCTTCCTCCCACTTCCAAAAACATGCACCTGGGGATAGGTTGATTGGCAACACTAAATGGGCCCTAGTGTGTAAATGTGAGTGTGAATGTTGTCTGTCTATCTGTGTTAGCCCTGCGATGAGGTGGCGACTTGTCCAGGGTGTACACCGCCTTCCGCCCGATTGTAGCTGAGATAAGCACCAGCGCCCCCCGCGACCCCAAAGGGAATAAGCGGTAGAAAATGGATGGATGGATATTAGCGTAACATTTTTTTCCGGCGTTACATCAAGTTTTTATGCGGGATGCCCTTCTTGACGAAACCATGGCCATGGGAATCAATCTGTATGTCCTCTGCTATGAAAGGCAGTTTTTAATTTTCCTGAAGGAACTCTCCTGAAGGAATCAATAAAGTACTATCTATCTATCTAGCTATCTATTTTGGGGCGGCATGGCGTAGTGGGTAGCGCGGATGGCCAGAAACATGAGGGTTGCAGGTTCGCTTCCCACCTATTGACATCCAAAAAATCGCTGCCGTTGTGTCCTTGGGCAGGACACTTCACCCTTTGCCCCTGGTGCCGTTCACACTGGTGAATGAATGATGAATGAATGACAGGTGGTGGTCGGAGGAGCCATAGGCGCAAACTGGCAGCCACGCTTCCGTCAGTCTACCCCAGGGCAGCTGTGGCTACTGATGTTGCTTACCACCACCAGGTGTGAATGAATGTTGAGTCCCACTTCTCAATGAGCGCTTTGAGTGTTTAGAAAAGCGTGATATAAATCTAAGTTGTTTTTTTTGTTTGTTTTTAGAAGTGTGTACCATTACACCACAAGGGATTATATTGGCATAAATATAATTAAAAAAAGTACTTGATGTAATTTAGTTGTTATTTTACAGCAGTGAACTTGAAGACACATGGTCTGACAGGATAACTAAATCCTAAAATCATGGTCCAACTATTTTTTGTTAAACATATATGAAGTTGGCTACTTTGATATTTTTACAGGTCCCAACTGAAGTCAATCGGTATTACCGGGTACCGAGTCACGTAAAATCAAACGGTGCTATATTTCCATACCTTTGTTGCATTTGACGTCACATCTGGTTGCAGACTCAAGAGCTTAGGCCATGGAAACAAGCCTTTAAGCACTCATAGCGGACTCAGCCAGACTGGGTCTAGGTAATGTTACAATTTTCCGCACCAACAAAGCAAGAAGAGACCCTGTAAAGTACAGTAAGGCTCCACTTTTCCAAATACACGACCTCGATGGTAATTGGATTTGCCATAGATATGCCACCGATTAGCGTTTGTGATTTATGGCGATTTAAACACCTCCAAATTTGGTAATTAAAACTTCAACAAAGATACATGTTTGAATCCTCAGCGAATATGTAATAAGTACAATACTTACAGTTTAAACACTTTGTACGACTCAACAGAAGAAAAAAATGGCACATTAAGCCTAATTGTAAAGACTACTTCCTGGTTAAGGCAACACATTGTAGTTTTTACTCTACTGCCATCTAACATTTTTTAATTGCTACAGCATGCAAAGTTTACTATAGTACCGTACAGTACTTGCAAATGAAACACAAAAGTGTAGGACAACAACCTAAATACTGTATAGCACAGCTTAGTGTAAAAAGGAAAATAAAAATATATAATTAAAAAAAAAATAATATTAAACAACACATTTGAATACCCAAACGTCCAGAAAATTGGTACTATTGAGTACTGGTATGATTGTGGTATTAATTCATAGTTACCAGAATTCATAGATTCACATGCGAACGGTATTGATCTATAAAAGTATGGCTATCTTTTAAATACTATAATAAAACAAGGTTGTAAGCGTCGGGTTTTAACTTGTCCTGAAACTACAGTGTGCAAACTTCTCTGGTGTGGGACAGGCTTTTTGTGGCCCTAAACTAGATTTTGTTTGTGGCCCCATTCCAGTCCTCAATATTACTCTGGTTGAATTTCTCAAGTTACTAATCAAATGGAGTGCAGGGGTTAGTGCTGTTGCTTCGCAACAAAAAGATCCCGGGTTTGATCCTCAGTCTCGAGCTCGTTCTGTGTGGAGTTTGCATGTTCCCCGTGACTGCATGGGTTTCCTCCGGGTACTCCGGCTTTCTCCCACCTCCAAAAACATGCACCTGGGGATAGGTTGATTGGCAATACTAAATTGGCTCGAGAGTGTGAATGTTGCCTGTTTATATGTCTAAGCCTAAATGGAATGCTCCAAGGTACCAAATGTCATTGAAAGTATGAACAGAGCACATTTAAACAGACTTACAAGTGATCCAGTGGTTGTGGACCGGATCGTTAAAAGCATCTTAAACACTAATCAATATGTTTTAGTGCATTATGTCACAAACACACTTCAGATTAATTGAGTTTTTTTGTCTTCATAGAACCCGGTGTCCCCACAAACACAGCCCGAGAAGTCCCCATCTGTTGAGGTGAGCAATGTTGATGGCCCTTTACTCCTTGTTCAGAATGTCAAAATCCGGGAGACTGGATGAGTTTCTTCCTTCTTAATTTTGCCATTCTAAACTGACGTCATCACCCGGGCTCAGGCCAGTCTGGTCTCAGAGCTGAGTCGGTTTGAGGCCGAGTTGGACTTGGATATCCAAGGCCTGGAGACGAGACTTTCCCAGAAGAAGCGGCCGCAGCGTCAAGGCTGGGGTGAGGTACTGAGCCCCCCCGCCCCTCACTCCCCTGAACCCCGAACCTTATACTCTCTCAGTTGCCCCCCAGATCACAGCCACCCCTTCCAGTCAAAACTTTGTGAACCCCTCACTGCTTGCTATATCTTTGACTGTGTCTGCTGTGTGGTCTGACCTCGATGAAGGCTACAGAATCCCCTGCCTGCCTTGCATGTTGATTCATGTGTTCAGTCATCTGCCTGCAAACCCTCACACATCTACCATGCCTGCCACACTTTAAAAGCCTTACCTAAAGCACCTGTATCCACATTCTTTGGATATGATCCTGCCAATGTGCTGAGCCCTTGCACTTCCTGTTGTTGAACCTACCCCAAATTCACAAATGAGTGATCAGATCATGAGTATGCTTCTTTGTGGGCCAATGAGTGCAGGAGGATCTCCAACTCCTCTGGGAGTGGTCAGCACCACCACTTTCTTGTTAAGAGAGAGAAAATTCCTGCAAGCTGGGAGACAGTGGAGGCTGCAGGGTGCAAACGTTTGATAACAGTTCTCTCTGCTTTCAGGAGGCCAGGACCAGGGACACCACTGCCGCTGCAAAGAAAGGAACCACAAAATACAGGTCTGTGACCACATGACAACACTTAAGAGGTTCAACATATCATTGCTTTTGGCAGAATCCAATTAACTTTGTTAAATTTAAAGATTCTTATTAAATGTTAAACAAAAACATCTATTTGCTACAGTATGAGATGTTATTTATATTTACTTTCAACCTTTTTATTAAGCTAAAGCATTTACTTTGATGAAGCTTATAAAATATTTGTATTTGTTCTTATCGATTATGCATGTGAACCACAGTGGATCTGGAAACTATTCAGAGCGCTTCTCTTTTTCCACATTTTGTTCTCCCAAAGATGCATCAATAGAGTATTGAGCAAAGGTTGTGAATACTTTGGTACATGTGATTTTTTGTTTTTTATTTGTAATAAATTTGCAAAAATTAAAGAAATAAATACATAAATAAAATCACATTGCCATTATGGGGTATCGTGTGTAAAACTTCAAGGATAAAAAATTAATTCATTCCATTTTGTAATAAAGCTGTAAAATAATAAAATGTGGAAAAAGTGAAGCAATGTGAAATATTTTCTGGATGGACTGTAAAGTAGCAAACAAAGAAAACACCAGGATTACACCATAACTATGTGATGCACAGTTTTTCCAATGCCACTTTACTGTTAAATATTGAAAAGTTGAACTTTAACAAGTTTAAGCACAGTATTTATTACTTGAGACAGCATTCCACATTTCTTACCATCCGTGTAACGCATTCTTGGAAGATTTCTGGCAGTTGTTTGCTGAGTCGGGTTTACAGGGAATTGACCTTTTAAGGGCTTTGTGTGTTCAGGGGCATTATTTAAAGAAGCTGTTGCTGAGGATGTGTGGAATTACAAGATAAAGTGACAAAAAGTGCTCTGTTTTTACTGCATGCTGTCACACTGACATGTTTAACTGTGAGCTGCAGCTGCAAACACGAAGCAGATGGGACTTGTTTCTGCAGAGCCATTTAGAAAATACTTTATCCATCAAACATCACCTTTCAGGTAGCATTCCAAAAGGGCAAACGACTATGTGGCTTAGTATACGAAAGGTTTATTAAACTTGATAGTACACGCAAAGCTGATCCAATTAGCTTGTGCGCCGAGGATTGCCTCTCTTCAATGAGCAAAATAGGAGCGCAATCCATTTAGTGTGCCCATCTTTGTTAAAATGCAATATATATGTTGATTATCAGAACAGCCACAAAACTGGGAGGAGAAAATTTAACTATATACAAACCCCGTTTCCATATGAGTTGGGAAATTGTGTTAGAATACAATGATTTGCAAATCCTTTTCAATCCATATTCAATTGAATGCACTACAAAGACAAGATATTTGATGTTCAAACTCATAAACTTTATTTTTTTTTGCAAATAATAAGAATAACGCTTAGAATTTCATGGCTGCAACACGTGCTAAAGTAGTTGGGAAAGGGCATGTTCACCACTGTGCTACATCACCTTTCTTTTAACAACACTCAAGAAACGTTTGGGAACTGAGGAAACTAATTGTTGAAGCTTTGAAAGTGGAATTCTTTCTCATTCTTGTTTTATGTAGAGCTTCAGTCGTTCAACAGGGGTCTCCACTGTCGTATTTTACGCTTCATAATGCGCCACACATTTTCGATGGGAGACAGGTCTGGACTGCAGGCCGGCCAGGAAAGTACCCGCACTCTTTTTATACGAAGCCACGCTGTTGTAACACGTGCTGAATGTGGCTTGGCATTGTATTGCTTAAATAAGCAGGGGCGTCCATGAAAAAGATGCCGCTTAGATGGCAGCATGTTGTTCCAAAACTTGTATGTACCTTTCAGCATTAATGGTGCCTTCACAGATGTGTACGTTCCCCATTCCTTGGCCACTAATGCACCCCCATACCATCACAGATGCTGGCTTTTGAACTATGCGTCGATAACAGTCTGGATGGTTCGCTTCCCCTTTGGTCCGGATGACACGGTGTCAAATATTTCCAAAAACAATTTGAAATGTGGACTCGTCAGACCACAGAACACTTTTCCACTTTGCATCTGTCCATCTTAGATGATCTCGGGCCCAGAGAAGCCGGCGGTGATTCTGGATGTTGTTGATAAATGGCTTTCGCTTTGCATAGTAGAGCTTTAACTTGCACTGACAGATGTAGCGATGAACTGTATTTAGTGACAGTGGTTTTCTGAAGTGTTCCTGAGCCCATGTGGTGATATCCTTAAGAAATTGATGTCGGTTTTTGATACAGTGCCGTCTGAGGGATCGAAGGTCAGGGTCATTCAATGTTGGTTTCCGGCCATGCCGCTTACGTGGAGTGTTTTCTCCAGATTCTCTGAACCTTTTGATGATATTATGGACCGTAGATGTTGAAATCCCTAAATTTCTTGCAATTGCACTTTGAGAAACGTTGTTTTTAAACTGTTTGACAATTTGCTCACGCAGTTGTGGACAAAGGGGCGTACCTCGCCCCATCTTTTCTTGTGAAAGACTGAGCATTTTTTGGGAAGCTGTTTTTATACCCAATCATGGCACCCACCTGTTCCCAATTAGCCTGCACACCTGTGGGATGTTCCAAATAAGTGTTTGATGAGCATTCCTCAACTTTATCAGTATTTATTGCCACCTTTCCTAACTTCTTTGTCACGTGTTGCTGGCATCAAATTCTAAAGTTAATGATTATTTGCAAACATTTTTTTTTTTTTATCAGTTTGAACATCAAATATGTTGTCTTTGTAGCATATTCAACTGAATATGGGTTGAAGATGATTTGCAAATCATTGTATTCCGTTTATATTTACATCTAACACAATTTCCCAACTCTTATGGAAACAGGGTTTGTATTTTGCAAACGCAGTGTGACTTATCAAGACTAAAACTGTACTGCGGGCGGTGTTTTGGGTCTTTAGATAGCACGTGTAGAATGTGCCTACACACTGGCAATTGCGCCGAAACAGCAATGAAAAAGGAGACGATCGTGCTTCAGCTCCGTCCTACATATGCTTGTCAACATATATTAATTGTCAAAAATAAAAGTATTAGAAATGTTGTCTATTCAGCAATGTCATTTTCTAATTTTAAAACATCTCCAAATCTGAGGCCATGGTTCTCAGCAGGAAACCGATGGTTTGTACAGTCCAGGTAGAGAACGAGATTCTGTCCCAGGTGGAGGAATTTAAGTATCTTGGGGTCTTGTTCACGAGTGAGGGAAAGATGGAGAAGGAAATCAGCCGGAGAATCAGAGCAACTGGGGCAGTATTGCAGTCTCTCTGCTGCACTGTTGTGACGAAACGAGAGCTGAGCCAGAAAGGGAAAGCTCTCGGTCTACCGAGCTATCTACATTCCTACTCTCACCTATGGTCATGACAGAAAGAATAAGATTGCGGATACAATCGGCCGAAATGTGTTTCCTCCAAAGGGTGGCTGGCATCTCCCTTAGAGATTGGGTGAGAAGTTCAGTCACCCGAGAGAGAATCCGAGTAGAGCCGCTGCTCCTTCACTTGGAAAGGAACTACCTTAGGTGGTTCGGGCATCTCGTGCAGATGCCTCACGAGCCTCTCCCTAGGAAGGTCCTCGTTGCACGTCCCACTGGGAGGAGACCCCGCGGCAGGCCAAGGACCACATGAGGGGATTACATTTACACATAATACACAAATTTATCGTTTGCATATGCTAGTACTGCTTGGTATTTGGATCTTAGTAGATCTTAGTAAATTAGAGTCTCCATGTCACTCAAATTGATGAAAAATGTAATGTATAGTGCAAATAAATAAGCAGGGAAATCAATTTAATGTGTGTAGTTTTGTCATAATTATAGTTTTATTATAAAAGTATTCCTATGATTTTATCACATGTAAATGCATGTCCATACTCTGTAATAGTGGTGCCATTTAAGACTAATTTTCTAGCGACTAATCTGGCGGGTTACAAACATTACTGCCACAATCTAAGTAGCCTGCTTATTTATGCTTCTAATCTGTATTTAACACACTTCCTCGTGGTCCAAAAAATATGTATTGAGTATGCTTTGGTGTAAATTTTGATACACAGTTACAATATTTAACCCATTTCTGAGTACGCCTACTATTTTTTCTTCTTGGATGCAAATTATACTGTGAAAATATATATCTTGAAGGCGACGATTACTACAAGTGTTTTTTTTTTTTTCAAATATAAACGTCATAGCATATCTCACTGTAAGTTGCACGTCACTGTAACTGTGGTGCACAGCATTGGACATATTGGGTTAGTGGCTGATTTAGGAAGGTTTAAATTCATTTTTTATTGAGGATAAAATGCTTACTTTGCTCTAAAAAGTTTCCCATGAATTTCCTTTTAGTACAAAACATGACGCAAATCAGATTCATGTTTGATTAAAAAAGTAAAAATGGTTTTACATCAATAAAAAAGTGAGAAATTTTTTGTTATGGGGCGAGACTCAAACCATAATTCTGCTTTGGTCCCTAGTTTACCCCGGGGCCCTGCATAAGACATGTACGTGTCACCTATACAATCAATTATAATCGATTCATGATCATAAAATGTGAACAATTTTTTCTACCACCCCTATGAATGAGGCAAATTAATAAATAGGCGGTCAATATTTAAACGACATGTCAACTAATAAAATAGTTTGCTGACTAATTTTCATGGTCTATAGTGCACAAAAAACTGCTGTAAATTAATATCTCCTGTCTATTATTTGTATTTCAGCAACCCATCAGCACCAAAGCAACCCATCCATCACTCTGTTGGCCCTTCACCAGCCTTCACTCATACATTTGGTAAACAATGTTTTTCTCTCATGTAATGTTTTTGATGCTTGTCCATCAAGGTCTTGCTATTTAAAACAAATGTGATTCCAACTACAAGCCAGTACACCTTTACTGTACCACCCTAATTGTCTTTATACTCTTTCATTGCCTCTTTTGTCTGCTGCTCAGACTTTTCAGAGAGTTTTACTTTAAAAAAAAAAAAGAGTTGCTGAACAGTATATGGGTGTGGTAGAAACCTAGCAAAAGAGGAAGTAGAGCCTTATTTGAGATTAGCTGTATCCTTTTGTTTTCCTGTTTTAGATATAAGAGAGCAGCCTAATTCCATAGCTTCAGTATGTTCTTGATGCAGCTTACTTGTTCATGACAATGCAAAACAGGAATAAGAGAAGCTGCACTAATCCTGCTGTATGATAATTTTGCTCCACAGTAGATCGACTTTCTGGTGCAAATGATACAATGGAGCGTTCGCCTAAGAAAGAAGAGAAGAAGGTGCATTTTTATCATTATTACATTAAGTTGTATTATATTGTATTCATATCTGAGCTTTTGTCATTTGTTTTTCAGATGAAAGCAGCACGGGCCAAATTTAATTTCCAGGCTCAGTCACAAAAGTAAGTTATCGGATTTAATAACAAAGCACACAAATTGGTAGGTGACAGTATTAGATAGCAGTAAATGGGTTGTGTGACCTAATGGGATTCCACTTGTGTTTATTTGTCACACAGGGAGCTCACACTGCACAGAGGCGACATTGTTTACATCCACAGACAAGTGGACGCCAACTGGTTTGAAGGAGAACATCACGGCAGAGCGGGCATCTTCCCCACCACCTATGTGGAGGTTAAAGCCACAACTTTTGAGTCTTATTGCTCGTTCTGTTGTGACTGTTGGGCGCCTTTCTCTTTCCAGGTTCTTCCGCCGTCAGAGAAGCCAACACCGATAAAGACCCCCAATTTACAGGTGCTAGACTATGGCGAAGCAGTGGCGTTGTATACTTTCAATGCCGACCTTCCAGTTGAACTTTCTTTTCGGAAAGTAAGTACATGTGTTGTGAATATGTCTGCATTAAATTAGAAAACACCTCGAGAGTGTTTGGATCATTAGAGCAGTGCTTCTTAACCTTGTTGGGGATACCGAACCCCACCAGTTTCAGATGCGCATTCACCGAACCCTTCTTTAGTAAAAAATACAATTTACATTTTTTTTTCAAATTCAAGACAGACTTACCGTATTTTTCGGACTATAAGTCGAGGTTTTTTTCATAGTTTGGCCGTGGGTGCGACTTATACTCCGGAGCGATTTATATTCCGAAAAATACGGTATATGTTTTTGGTAACACTTTAGTATGGGGAACATATTCTAAGTAACAAAGACTTAATTTAGAGTTTTTTGGACACCAGGGGAAGATATTCTAAGTAGGGCTGCAACTAACAACTAATTTGATAATCGATTAATCTGTCGATTATTACTCCGATTAATCGATTAATAATCGGATAAAAGAGAGAAACTACATTTCTATCCTTTCCAGTTAATTTATTGAAAAACAGTATACTGGCACCACACTTATTTTGATTATTGTTTCTCAGCTGTTTGTAAATGTTGCAGTTTATAAATAAAGGTTAATTAAAAAAAATATATATATATATTTTTTATAAATAAAGAAAGTAGCCTCTGCGCATGCGCATAGCATAGATCCAACGAATCAATGACTAAATTAATCGCCAACTATTTTTATAATCGATTTAACCGATTAGTTGTTGCAGCCCTAATTCTAAATAACAAAGACTTAATTTAGAGTTATTTGGTTAGGGTGAAGGTTAGAGGGTTAGGGCCAGGGTTAGAGGGTTAGGGTTATAATAAGGCCATGCCGAATAAGACATTAATACGTACTTAATAATGACTATTAACAGCCAATATGTTACTAATTTTCACGTTAATAAGCAACTAATTAATGGTGAATATGTTCCCCATACTAAAGTGTTACCATGTTTTTTTACTGGTGCACAAAATGAACCGTGCATGAACATCACCTTGTTCAAAGAACAAAACCAACACAGTGCATAAACTCACAACAAATTACTTCTGCTGTTGCTGTATCCGTAATACGCCGATAGGAAGAAGTTTTTATTTACACGATGAGTCGGGTGTGTCTTGACCTACGCCGAACCCCTGAGCCCGACTCACCGAACCTCTAGGGTTAGATCGAACCCAGGTTAAGAACCACTGCATTAGAGGGTGCATGCCTGGCAACCAAGCTGCAGTATTTAACCCATTTCGATATTTTAGCCTTTCATTGCTCTTAGAAATCAAATCATGATCAATGTAATTTAGCTTTTTGACAAAAACTTAGTGGTGAGAAAGCTCCTTACATGTCAAATTGAAAATAGATTTACAATGTGGTATTCGAAAAATAATAGAGATGTCCATGATCGGGGCAGATATTTGTGCCTTTTTTAACTAATCAGCAATTGGCTGATGAGCTGTTCAAGCCCAGCTGATCTTTGTGGAGACTGTGTCCCAGTATCTACATGACTAAATATTTTACTCACGTGAAAGATTCCTTCAAAAGGGATGCAGGCTAAGAAAGACAAAATTACATTTCAGGATTCTTTGTTACACGCATGCACATGTTTCATGAACTCCAGGAGGGTGTGCCGCTTCTAAGATAGTAACCCCCCCACCTTGGCGGAAAATTAACTATGTTTATTGCAAATAAGATTACCACTGGATGACTAGAGGAAAAGGAGTGGTTAAGCATGCTACACACACACACACACACACACACACACACACACACACACACACACACACACGCACACACACACACACACACACACACACACACACACACACACACACGCACACACACACACACACACACATATCAAGCGGGACCACACACGATGCTTCAATGTAAAGTCGGTGATCGATCCAGATGTCGATACCTACTATGGTATACTATTACTATTTAAATGATATTAAGTTGATCTGATCGCTATTTTTCTTTTTTGTTTGTTTTTATTAGTACAAAATCCTATTTTTGTTTGTTTTTTACAGACCCAGAGAGTAAGTCTCTGGATGCAGGAAGACTTTGAGGGCAAAACCCAAATGATTTCAATAGGAGCCAATAGAGGTTTTTGCGTTTGTTTAGTTATTTTGCACTTGCCACTTAATTTAGTTAAAAAAAATCTATGTAACATTCAGTACCACTAATCTAACACTATCTGATTTACAACAATACTAGCACATTCTAAATTTAATAAGATAAGCTTTATAAAATATGTTCTTGTATTTTTTGTACTACAATCCTTTTATTTTCTCGAAAATCCAACTTACGCCTTATAACTTGGTGCGTCTAATGTGCGTATTATTTCTGGTTGTGCTTACTGACCTCAAAGCAATTTTAGTTGGTACATGGTGTATTGATAAGTGTGACATATATGACATATGTATCTCATAAGAGATATAAGTGGACTGCGGGTTGAAGCCTATTCATTAAATGATGCTAGCAAGTAACGGTATAAGTTTGATGTTTTATTGAGAATATAGAACATTACACAAGTCGCTCAAAAACATGATACAATGAGTTAGAGCGACTTTGGTAAGCTACAAAGCCGCACTGCTAGAGGGATGTGTGTGTAAAGACCCTAAAATGACACCTATTGGGGGATTTACTATCTGGCGTTTTGTTCTGCATTATTATTAACTTTTCTTACCAATTGGTGCCTGCTGATGTGTATTTGGGATCTGCATAAATCCGTAAAATGTGCGCGCTCCCGCCATTGTAGCCCTTGGGTACTAGTTAATAAGCTCCTTAATTTTCTCTATCCGCTGTTGTCATTTCTTATATAAAGTAGTGTACAGTTCTAACTTATATCTGCCAGTAGACTCGCTACGGAGGCACTAAAAACTACCAGTACAACAAAGATTATGGGGAGAAGACGCTGTCAAAGTGGAGGCACGTAAATAAGAGAGCCCACAAAACAGCGCACCATGAAGAGACGGTCAGAAAGCGGCTTGAAGATGGTCTGCAAAACATAATCCATGCAACATTTTGACCAAATAATCATCATTAAATTGTTATGTAAACCACAAGGAAGTGTTGCAAATGTAGAAAAAAATCATAATATGACCCCTTTAATGCGTTTTATAATCCAGTGCGCCTTTTGTATGAAAACAAACCCGCTCATTGACAGTGCGCCTTATAATCTGGTGCGCCCTATGGTTCGAAAAGTACGGTACTTGTTTAAAACATTTTAGATTGTATAATCTCTTGTCAAGGTATCGGATTGATACACAAAATCCAATCGGCTCTGAGGCCAGCAAAACTGATTGGATTGGAAGCCAAACATTTTAATGAGGACATCCCTAAAATGTGGAATGTAAAAAAAAAAGTGTATCAAAATTCACCCCATTTTATAGTGACTGACTTAATTTGGCAGAGATTCAGCTCATGCACGCCTGCAATGTCACAGTTAGTAAAATGGAGATCGCCTGAGTACAGTTAATGTGTGTCATGTGATTGTAATACAAAAGCACTTCTTAGCACAAATTTGTTCAAATTTGTTTTCACTCTTACATGAAAGGAGCTTGTCCAAAAAGCCAAATTACATTGACAACTGAAATATCCAAGGGGCTAAATACATTTGCAGGCAGTGCACTGTAAATGTCGCAACACAAGTGACGAATGGTAAGGATCTGGATAATACAGTACTTTATTATTACAGTTTGAGTTATTAACTTATTACAGCAATAAATAGATAAATGGGCCACTTCTCCATAATCACAATGGTAAATGCATAATAAAAAAAATGCATTACTTTGGACCCCACCAAGGACCTGACCTTTTAAGATTCTAAAATAACACGCGCTAAATTGTGTGTTCAAACTATAAAACTGCGCGTACTATTAGCGGGTGTGTCGTGTGTGATCTACTAAGACTGCGTGCGTAAGTGATAACAAGTGCAAAAATGGTATAGACAGCTTTATTTAAATGAGGATTTTCCGTGTATTACTGTGTGTCACTATGGACACACTCCATGGTGCCTAACTGCTCCAAACTGTGGTGCTTTATTATGTTGTGGGACATGCAACACCCAACTATAATCTGTACCACCTTTGCTGGGCAATTGAGAAGCATATTTTGTACAATAAAACCAATTTTTAACCCGACAAAGGTGCGTTCTGTCATGGTGCGCTGGAATGGTCCAGATGTAAGAGAGTTCATGTTGCAAAAAGTAAATACCGCATTTTTCGGACTATAAGTCGCTCCGGAGTACAAGTCGCACCAGCCGAAAATGCAAAACAAAGAAGGAAAAAAACATATATATGTCGCACTGGAGTAAAAGTCGCATTTTGGGAAAAATTTATTTGATAAAATCCAACTCCAAGAATAGACATTTGAAAGGCAATTTACAATAAATAAAGAATAGCGAACAACAGGCTGAATAAGTGTACGTTATATGACGCATAAATAACCAACTGAGAAGGAGCCTGGTATGTTAACGTAACATATTATGGTAAGAGTCATTCAAATAACTATAACATATAGAACATGCTATACGTTTACCAAACAATCTGTCACTCCTAATCGATAAATCCGATGAAATCTTCTTCCTCGATGTCGCTTCTAAACAACTCTGCCAACTCCAAAGGTATGCGCCGCTTCCTCTTGTCGTTTTTTGCCGCATATTTCATTACATCCAGCTTGTAATCTGCAGTACATGATTTTCTTTTCGGTGCCATTTTTGTTCAGCCCTTCTCAGTTTTTATAAGTTACCGCCAACGTTGAAATGACCCATTTTAATAGCTACGGCACCAATGCGGGCACCAGGTCGCCCGTATGGACCTGATGAGTTGCTCGCTGGCCTGTTCTAAAAATAGCTCAAATAGCAGCACTTACCAGTGAGCTGCCTCTATTTTTTTACATGTATTTATTTACTAGCAAGCTGATCTCGCTTTGCTCGACATTTTTAATTCTAAGAGAAACAAAACTCAAATAGATTTCAAAAATCCAGGAAAATATTTTAAAGAATTGGTCTTCACTTGTTTAAATAAATTCATTTATTTTTTACTTTGCTTCTTATAACTTTCCGAAAGACAATTTTAGAGAAAAAATACAGCCTTAAAAATGATTTTAGGATTTTTAAACACATATACCTTTTTACCTTTTAAATTCCTTCCTCTTCTTCCCTGAAAATTTAAATCAATGTTCAAGTATTTTTTTGTTGTTGTTGTAAAGAATAATAAATACATTGTAATTTAATTCTTCATTTTAGCTTCTGTTTTTTCGACGAAAAATATTTGTGAAATATTTCTTCAAACGTATGATTAAAATTCAAAAAAAAAATTCTGGCAAATCTAAAAAAATTCTAGAATCAAATTTAAATCTTATTTCAAAGTGGATTTTAACCTATTCACAACATGTCATCAAAATTCAAAAATTTATCTTAATCAGGAAAAATTACTAATGATGTTCCATAAATTCTTTTTTTTAATTTTTTTCAAAAAGAGTTGAATTAGTTAGTTTTTCTCTTCATTTTTTTTGGTTGAATTTTGAATTTTAAAGAGTCAAAATTGAAGATAAACTATGTTTCAAAATGTAATTTTCTTTTTTTTTCGTGTTTTCTCCTCTTTTAAACCTTTCAATTAAGTGGGGTTTTTTTTTAGCATTTATTCTCAACAAAAAAACCTTCCGTAAAAGGAAAAAAAATGTAACGGAATGACAGACAGAAATACCCATTTTTATATATATATGTAGTTTTATTTATTAAATGTGAATTGAGCAAATTGGCTATTTCTGGCAATTTATTTAAGTGTGTATCAAACTGGTAGCCCTTCGCATTAATCAGTACCCAAGAAGTAGCTCTTGGTTTCAAAAAGGTTGGTGACCCCTGATATAGCAGTTAGCATCCTATGACCCACAATGCACTTCTGCCATGACCCTCCCCCGCCGAATTCTTATTGGTTGACGTGTCTGTGAGGATTGCTGACATTTTCTTAGTCTCTTCCGCGAATGAGATGAATAATAGTATTTGATATTTTACGGCAATGTGTTAATAATTTCACACATAAGTCGCTCCGGAGTATATGTCGCACCCCCGGCCAAACTATGAAAAAAAACTGCAACTTATAGTCCGAAAAATACGGTATATATATATATATAAAGTAAAATATATCCCCTGTGAAAAAAAATTCCCGCAATATGCATTTTATTTGTACCTATAACAAAATGTAATCTATTTAAAAAAAAAAAACAGGAACAATTGGAGCCAGCCGACACCAAAATGATTGATACACTAAGTACTCAATAAAAGTAGCACCCAGACTGAGTCACCAACACGTGTGATTGTTTGTTGGGCACTTGATTTGATACGATCGGGTGACACGCGGGCAAATTAACAAGTTTGTTAAAAGCAGGATTGGCCGTGATATAACCAAGACAGTATACAAAAACATTTTTTGACACCATTTTTGTCAAAAAAAAAAATGATACGAAAAGTATAGTCTACAAAAACCAAAGTACCACTCGATATGCTGTTGTAGGTATGGCAACATGTGGCTACACAAGTGAATTATTTACCTTCTGCCATCACGTGGAAGAGCATTTTACTACCAACCGGCATAGCTCGGTTGGTAGAGTGGCCATGCCAGCAACTTGAGGGTTGCAGATTTGATTCCCGCTTCCGCCATCCTGGTCACTGCCGTTGTGTCCTTGGGCAAGACACTTTACCCACCTGCTCCCAGTGCCACCCACACTGGTTTAAATGTAACTTAGATATTGGGTTTCACTATGTAAAGCGCTTTGAGTCACTCGAGAAAAGCGCTATATAAAAAATAATTCACTTCACTTCACTTGTACTGCCTGTCACTACATATTGCTGGCAATAAATAAATAGTAGTATTATTTAGTGTAATAACTAAATAATAATACTATGAGCAGTTTAGTGAAATTGGGTAAATTCTTGGTACAAACCTGATCTCATGACACACCCGCTGTAAATCACTGTGCATCAGGCATCATTAAATGAAATCATTCAGGAGGCGACCACTGCCTCGTGATCTTTTGAAGAAAAAAAACAAACTTCAAAAAGGTTTCACAAGCCTCATAATGTCTTAACATGAGCACTCTAAAAATTTTATTTTCCCATTGTTTTGTTGTATTAACAACAGCTTTCATCCGGACTGCTGTTGGATTAGATGGTTTTAATTAGGGCCACACTTATTTTTAGATTTATCTGTCTGCCAGGTCAGATCTGAAATTAGATTTAATACTTCACACAACATCTGCAAATTGTGCTTTGGTTCTTGTGTCAATGAAGATATTAGGACTGTTTAAATGCGCACGCCTTTTCATTGCATTGACAATGAAATTGTGCTTCTTTCCCCCAAACATTTGAATGTAATTTAGCCTTCATTGTATTGGTGTTAGCTTACATAATGTGAACTTTGTCTGTGAATCATAATGACTGAAGAATGTTTAATAAGTAACTTTCCTTCATTGTGTTTTTAGGGAGAAGTAATAAGTATAACCAGATGTGTGGATGACAAATGGCTGGAGGGGAGGATCTCAGGGACCAACCGGAGTGGCATCTTCCCCGCCAGCTACGTGCAGGTCAACAAGATGCCCCGCACCAAATACACCACGGATGACTACTCAGCAGGCCAATTGTCTCCTCTGTCCCCCGGACCGCAGAGTCCAGGACGTCCGCTCCACTCGCCTTGTCTGCAGTCACCTCTGTCCCCTTCCAGTCCCATCTCTGTCAGCCCCACACAAACTCACTCCCCCCTGAAGTCATCTTCACCTCTACCTTATGGTGCTGCTTCTCAGCCACGCTCTCCTGCGTTGTGCAAAGAAACAGCCAATCGATGGTCTCCCGGTTCCTCCAAACCTTCTTCCCCTGCCAATCACAACTGTGCGTCACCTTCTGCTCAGTCACCAGCTTCTGCACGAAGCACAGGAGAGCCAACAGTAAACACTTCCAGATTTAATGATCTCTCGCAGGTCAAAGTTGCTGCATGCTCACACCTGCTGGCTTGCCGTGCTTTTTGATGTATCTGTCATGGTGCCTGACAGGAGATATTCATTCTTCTTTCTAGGGCGCTCTGTCCAATCCTCATCCCAACTCACTCCCACCTGCCCAGGTGCCAAACGCTGACGGTTCCACTGTGGTGCAACAACAACCGTAATGCCACATTTGAGCTACACTTAAGAAAGGTGTTGAAGCTGTGGTGAGTTTCTGATTTCCATGCCTGTTGTTTCAGATACAAAGCAGTGTACAATTACAAACCCCAGAATGCTGATGAGTTGGAGCTCAGGGAAGGCGACATTGTACAAGTGATGGAGAAATGTGATGATGGCTGGTTTGTAGGTAAGAAACCGACTCATTTCTTAATCCTCAGAAAAAGCAAACTATTTCCGTATGTAGTGGTACCCTGGTTTTCGTATGCCCCACTTTGCTTATCACTTGGTTATGGACGAAAATATTTCCCATGATTTTTTTCGTTTGTAGACTCAGTCTATTACTGTCTCTTTTGTTGTCTGACTGGAACCCTAATATGCAGAGACAGCAAGCAAAGTGAAGATAAAAATGTATTCAATGACAAAATCCAGATGCAGTAGGGAAGTGCACAAAAAAATACCCACAAAGGAAACACAGGGAAAACTATGCAGCACAACAAGAAAGAAAGCAAGAAGCACAAGGAAAGCTCTCCCGTCCAAAGGCAAAACCCAGTTACTCAATTTTGGTCAAAACTGAGCTGATAATAATTTTGGAGTTCCTAGGTGATATGCTTTACATTAGTGTATGCGATATTGTAATTTGTTCCGTAAGTAAGCTGTTACGCGCATGGCAGGACCTAGCAACTACCACATAACCGCGTAGATACAACAGAAAAACCTAGTATCTCAAGGGACCAATCGGAGCTTCTTTGTCAGTCGCCTTATTGTCTTTAATGAGACATTTGCACGAATGGGGGCCGACGGTCAACCTGATTATGTGATATTATGGCACGAGGGGATATTTGGAAGATTGGCCCAGGATGTTGCAAGCACCTTCATTAAATGTATTGTTCTTGATTCTTCCCCTTGCATACTCTTTTGGGCGGATAACTGTGGAGGTCAAAATAAAAAACTGGACGCTGTACACGGCTCTTGCCCAATGTGCAAACGCAGAATGGGGCCCACCCGAGATTGTGATAAAATATCTGGAGAAAGGGCACACGTTCATGAGAGCAGATTCAATCCATGGCTCAATCGGCAAGAAAACATCTATACGTTTGATGACTTTGTAAATCTTTGTAAGACAGCATCAAGATAGATTGGTTTTCCTTTGTTTTCTCAAAATCAGCTAGAAGTGAGTTACTGGGTTTTGCCTTTGGACGGGAGAGCTATGCATGTCCTGATTGCCAATCAGGGACAGGTGAGGGAGAAGTGGTGCCAAAATGAGACAAACAAGAAGTGCAAACAGATCTAAGTGTGCTGGACAGGAAGCAATGCAATACACAGGAACATAAATAAAGTCCATACCAGACATGTCATGACAAGAGTTTCTTATAGAGTATAACTGCAAAATAACCCACTGTGGGGCCAAGGAAAGTTGCAAAATTCCAGCACTTTGATAAAGAGGGCAAGAAACACCATTGAAATCAAGGATAGGATAGAATACACTTTATTTATCCCACTATGGGAAAAGGATGTGGTTGCAGTGCAGATACAAAAAGTCCACAAAGAGTAAGGTCCAAAATCACAATAAAATAAGAGGAAAACATCAAAGAACAAAAAGGACATAAAACACATTAAAATAAGAGCAAAGAGCTGATGCAACCAGCTGCCACTTCAGCGGCGCCATTTCTGCGTACAACTTCAAAGTAAAACACAACAACAACAACAAAATAAGAATAAATTAATTGACAAAACAACAAAACAAAAAAAAACAAAAAATTTCAACACCCACATACTGTACACCAGGGGTCACCAACGCTGTGCCCGCGGGCACCCGGTCGCCCGTAAGGACCAGTTGAGTCGCCCGCTGGCCTGTTCTAAAAATAGCTCAAATAGCAGCACTTACCAGTGAGCTGCCTCTATTTTTTAAATTTGATTTATTTACTAGCAAGATGGTCTCGCTTTGTTCGACATTTTTATTCTAAGAGAGACAAAACTCAAATAGAATTTGAAAATCCAAGAAAATATTTTAAAGACTTGGTCTTCACTTGTTTGAATAAATTCATTTATTTTTTTCTTAGCTTCTTATAACTTTCAGAAAGACAATTGTAGAGAAAAAAATACAACCTTAAAAATGATTTTTAGGATTTTTAAACACATTTACCTTTTTACCTTTTAAATTCCTTCCTCTTCTTTCCTGAGGATTCAAATCAATGTTCAAGTAAATTTATTTTTTATTGTAAAGAATAATAAATACATTTTAATTTAATTCTTCATTTTAGCTTCTGTTTTTTCGATGAAGAATATTTGTGAAATATTTCTTCAAACTTATTATGATTAAAATTTTTAAAAAAAATTCTCCCAAATCTAGAAAATCTGTAGAATCAAATTTAAATCTTATTTCAAAGTATTTAGAATTTTCTTTAAATTTTTCGTTCTGGAAAATCTAGAAGAAATAATGATTTGTCTTTGTATATATGTAATATAGCTTGGTCCAATTTGTTATCTATTCTAACAAAGTGCAGATTGGATTTTAACATATTTAAAACATGTCATCAACATTTTTAAATTAATCTTAATCAGGAAAAAATACTAATGATGTTCCATAAAATTTTATTATTTTTTTCAAAAAGATTCGAATTAGCTAGTTTTATTAATTATAACATAGAGTTAAAGGTCTATCCATCCATCCATCATCTTCCGCTTATCCGAGGTCGGGTCGCGGGGGCAACAGCCTAAGCAGGGAAATCCAGACTTCCCTCTCCCCAGCCACTTCGTCTAGCTCTTCCCGGGGGATTCCGAGGCGTTCCCAGGCCAGCCGGGAGACATAGTCTTCCCAACGTGTCCTGGGTCTTCCCCGTGGCCTCCTACCGGTTGGACGTGCCCTAAACAGCTCTCTCGGGAGGCGTTCGGGTGGCATCCTGACCAGATGCCCGAACCACCTCATCTGGCTCCTCTCGATGTGAAGGAGCAGCGGCTTTACTTTGAGTTCCTCCCGGATGGCAGAGCTTCTCACCCTATCTCTAAGGGAGAGACCCGCCACACGGCGGAGGAAACTCATTTCGGCCGCTTGTACCCGTGATCTTATCCTTTCGGTCATGACCCAAAGCTCATGACCATAGGTGAGGATGGGAACGTAGATCGACCGGTAAATTGAGAGCTTTGCCTTCCGGCTCAGCTCCTTCTTCACCACAACGGACCGGTACAACGTCCGCATTACTGAAGACGCCGCACCGATCCGCCTGTTGATCTCACGATCCAAACTTCCCTCACTCGTGAACAAGACTCCTAGGTACTTGAACTCCTCCACTTGGGGCAGGGTCTCCTCCCCAACCCGGAGATGGCACTCCACCCTTTTCCGGGCGAGAACCATGGACTCGGACTTGGAGGTGCTGATTCTCATTCCGGTCGCTTCACACTCGGCTGCGAACCGATCCAGCGAGAGCTGAAGATCCCGGTCAGATGAAGCCATCAGGACCACATCATCTGCAAAAAGCAGAGACCTAATCCTGCGGTTACCAAACCGGAACCCCTCAACGCCTTGACTGCGCCTAGAAATTCTGTCCATAAAAGTTATGAACAGAATCGGTGACAAAGGACAGCCTTGGCGGAGTCCAACCCTCACTGGAAATGTGTTCGACTTACTGCCGGCAATGCGGACCAAGCTCTGGCACTGATCGTACAGGGAACGGACCGCCACAATAAGACAGTCCGATACCCCATACTCTCTGAGCACTCCCCACAGGACTTCCCGAGGGACACGGTCGAATGCCTTCTCCAAGTCCACAAAGCACATGTAGACTGGTTGGGCAAACTCCCATGCACCCTCAAGAACCCTGCCGAGAGTATAGAGCTGGTCCACAGTTCCACGACCAGGACGAAAACCACACTGTTCCTCCTGAATCCGAGGTTCGACTATCCGACGTAGCCTCCTCTCCAGTACACCTGAATAAACCTTACCGGGAAGGCTGAGGAGTGTGATCCCACGATAGTGGGAACACACCCTCCGGTCCCCCTTCTTAAAGAGAGGAACCACCACCCCGGTCTGCCAATCCAGAGGTACCGTCCCCGATGTCCACGCGATGCTGCAAAGTCTTGTCAACCAAGACAGCCCCACAGCATCCAGAGCCTTAAGGAACTCCGGGCGGATCTCGTCCACCCCTGGGGCTTTGCGACCGAGGAGCTTTTTAACAACCTCAGCGACCTCAGCCCCAGAAATAGGAGAGTCCACCACAGATTCCCCAGGCACTGATTCCTCATAGGAAGACGTGTTGGTGGGATTGAGGAGGTCTTCGAAGTATTCCTTCCACCTGTCCACAACATCCGCAGTCGAGGTCAGCAGAACACCATCCGTACCATACACGGTGTTGATAGTGCACTGCTTCCCCTTCCTGAGGCGGCGGACGGTGGTCCAGAATCGCTTCGAAGCCGTCCGTTAAAGTTAAAGTTAAAGGTAAATTGAGCAAATTGGCTATTTCTGGCAATTTATTTAAGTGTGTATCAAACTGGTAGCCCTTCGCATTAATCAGTACCCAAGAAGTAGCTCTTGGTTTCAAAAATGTTGGTGACCCCTGCTGTACACTATGGTGGCCTCTGCAGTGCTCCACATCATCGTGTGCTGCGGTGATGGGCAGCACGGCCAGAAACAGGAACTGACCCAACAAAACAACCAAAAGAGCTGACTCAGTCCTAGGCTACCCACTAGCTCTCGGACAATGGGCTAGAATCCGTCAAGGAGACCGAAGTATCCGACACATGCTCATTCAGCCAGGATACCCATGAAAGTTGTCTATCCTGACGCTCGACGCTAGCTCCATAGTCTCTTCCTCTGAATCTCCTCCAGTCTCTCTCCGCACGTACTCCGGTGTGGCAGAGAGCCAGCAGCTGGTCTCCAAGGCCAGAAGGCTCCCCGGCAGATCTAAAAGCTCACAAAAAAGCACAACAGAAGTCACGACAGTTTCACCTATTGTTGCGCAGTCATGAAAAGGCCCGAACCATAAGGCATAATCCCCATAAAAATAAGAGGGAAACATCAAGAACACAAAGGTGTCATCCACTTAGCTGTTCCTTCCCTTTAGTCATTTCTGCTCATCACTGTCTTAACCAGCAGCAGTCTTTAATAAAGGTAAAAGTGACATCACATGTTTACTCATACCCTCTATTCATCATTTATATGTATTACACATTGTGTACTGCATGTAAAACTATGAATATTAAGGATGGGAATTTTCCAACAACTCACAATTATATTTGATTCTAATTCATGGTGTGACGATTCAATTCCACACAATTCTCAATTCAAACCAATTCTTGCAACATAATTTTTGGTGTATAAATGATCATAAATCCTTTTCACAACAAGTTACAGGTTACAAAGGCTCATGTTGGCTGCTGAAGTAAAGTGAGTAAGCACAAATATGGCATAAACATTTCATTTAAAAAAATAGATTCTTAATGAAAAAAATATACATTTTTGAAAATGATATATAAAAATAAATAAAAATCAAAATTTGTACGTGATGTTTTTGAGCACTTGAGGATTTCTTTTTTTTGGATGTGATTTATGTTAACGTTTTTGGCCGTCCAGAACAAATTAATTGGATTAACAATATTTCCTTTTAGAAAAATTGCTTTAATTTTCGTGCCTTCAACCTTTTGGAATGGATTACTAACAAAAATTGAGGAACCACTATCATTTTTAAATGTCTAATATACCATACAAAGTCGAGATGGTTGCCAAAGAAGAATTTTTGAATATGTCATGTCAGGGCTCCTTTTTATTATTTTTTATTATTATAATATAATTTTAAAGCAGAGTGTATTCAGGGCCTTTTTTGAAGAAAGTGACTTAATTCATTTTATTTTATCTGTTGATTGCTTTTATTAGAAGATGATATATACATTATATACAGTACAGGCCAAAAGTTTGGACACACCTTCTCATTCAATGGGTTTTCTTTATTTTCATAACTATTTACAATGTAGATTGTCACTGAAGGCATCAACATTATGAATGAACACATGTGGAGTAATGTACTTCACAAAATTCGCGAAAACACTGAAAATCCATCCATCCATCCATTTTCTACCGCTTATTCCCTTTTGGCGTCGCGGGGGGCACTGGCGCCTATCTCAGCTACAATCGGGCAGAAGGCGGGGTACACCCTGGACAAGTCGCCATCTCATCGCAGGGCAACACTGAAAATCTGTTTTGTATTCTAGTTTCTTCAAAATAGCCACCCTTTGCTCTGATTAGATGGATGGATGGATGGATGGATGGATGGATGGATGGATAGATAGATAGATAGATAGATAGATAGATAGATAGATGGATAGATAGATAGATAGATAGATAGATAGATAGATAGATAGATAGATAGATAGATAGATAGATAGATAGATAGATAGATAGATAGATAGATAGATAGATAGATAGATAGATAGATTGTACTTTATTGATTCCTACAGGAGAGTTCCCTCAGGAAAATAAAAATAAAAAATACTGTTTTGCACACTCTTGCCATTCTCTTGATTAGCTTCAATAGGAAGTCACCTGAAGGGGTTTCCACTTCACAAGTGTCAGTTTTGATGCCTTCAGTGACAATCTACAATGTAAAAAAATCATGAAAATAAAGAAAACAAATTGAAATGAGAAGGTGTATCTAAACTTTTGGCCTCCACTATATATATATATACATATATATATATATATGTATGTATATATGTATATACGTATATATATATATATACATATATATATATATATATATATATATACATATATATATATATATATATAGGCTTCACGGTGGCAGAGGGGTTAGTGCGTCTGCCTCACAATACGAAGGTCCTGCAGTCCTGGGTTCAAATCCAGGCTCGGAATCTTTCTGTGTGGAGTTTGCATGTTCTCTCCGTGAATGCGTGGGTTCCCTCCGGGTACTCCGGCTTCCTCCCACTTCCAAAGACATGCACCTGGGGATAGGTTGATTGGCAACACTAAATTGGCCCTAGTGTGTGAATGTGAGTGTGAATGTTGTCTGTCTATCTGTGTTGGCCCTGCGATGAGGTGGCGACTTGTCCAGGGTGTACCCCGCCTTCCGCCCGATTGTAGCTGAGATAGGCGCCAGCGCCCCCCGCGACCCCGAAAGGGAATAAGCGGTAGAAAATGGATGGATGGATATATATATATATATATATATATATATATATATATATATATATACACATTCATACACATTTAGGGATGTGATATGTATATATATATATATATATACATATATATATATATATATATATATATATATATATATATATACACATACACACTTAGGGATGGGATATATATATATATACATACATACACACTTAGGGATGGGATATATATATATATATATATATATATATATATATATATATATATATATATATATATATATATATATATATATATATATATATATATATATACATACATACACACTTAGGGATGGGATATATGTATATATGTATATATGTGTGTGTGTGTGTGTGTGTGTGAGTGTGTGTAAAATGTGTTGGCGTTTTTAGCGTCTGCAATTTAGATCTTTATGCCTCTTTTTTTAATGATAGTGCCACAAAATAGCACAAAAACAATGACTGCACTGTTTGAGTGAATTTCTGCTTTTCAAACAAACTACGACAGTGTATCTCAAACTGTGGTACACGTACCATGAGTGGTACGCGGGCTTCATCTAGTGGTACGCCAAAGAACCAATTGTGTGCAGTTTTCAAACAGTGTTACTGTTCAAACTGTGTGTAATGTTACAGTGGCCAAAAAAATCAAATACAATTGCTAAATAAAAACTCTGCCTTGTTTTTTGATGAATATTTTGGCCTACTACACTAATGTATTTTAATGTTGGTCATTGTGTTGGTACTCAGAGAGCCAAGTGTTTTCTCGGTTGAACTGATAAATGTTGGCAGTCGGTTCCCCCTATAGTAGACAATGTCAAGCATTGCTCGTCTTGCTTTATTCACTTACGCAATAAAACTTAAGCAAGCCCATGGAATGTTGTTCTTCGGTTGCGTAATACGTAATTGTCTTTATTCAACAGGTACGTCAGAAAGGACTCATGCTTTTGGGACTTTTCCTGGGAATTATGTGTCACCGGTTTGACTTCCTGTTTGACCACATTCACCTGGATATTCACGAGCAGAGCACGTTTGTTGTTGCCCACCTTTAGCAGACACGCATGTTCACAATAGTTGTCTTGGGAAGACATGAAGACGTCCTCACCTTCCGTTACGAGTGCATGTGTGTGTTGCACTGGCTTATGGGCGTTGCCACACTTACCATAAGAGAGACTGGATGCTGAAGACACTGCTTTGAATGCAAAATCTACCATTTTGTTCCACAGCTATTTGCGCATCCAGCAAATCATACTTTTTTCCAGAGACCAAGCCTGCTCTTATGTCCTGCATCTGGCCAACACGTTGACACCAGACAAACCACTGAATTATGATTTTGAAATTTTTGGAGACTCACTGATTAACATTTCCATAAAATGTCTGTCACAGATTATCTTTCAGAGCTTTGAAGACTATTGAAGAAACAACGTGACCCTCTTTAGTTAAATATGCCAATATGAGGTTCAAGCCTTTCCACAAAGCTAAGTTTTTATTACGTCCACAGGTTTATGGCTATTCATTGTTAAATGTCAAGTTAAAGTTAATACCATTTGACAGGATGTTAAAGATGTAAGTTTCTTTAGTCACTAACTTCAATATCAGGTAAATTTAGACAAAGCCTCCACAGCTAATGACTAATATGGATGGGATAGTAACCACTACCGAGGATGTCGTAGTGGTTTGTGTTGTGATTTGTGCAGCCCTTTGAGACATTAGTGATTTAGGGCTATATAAATGAACATTGATTGATTGATTAAATTATCCATCCATCCATTTTCTACCGCTTATTCCCTTTTGGGGTTGCGTTAAACAGCCTCATTCTGATAGTAGAACCAAGTATAACCTTTGTAAGCCTTATCTTAGATATTAAGTTATATTTTATGATACCGCAAAGATTTTTGTCTAAATCATGTAGCCTACAGATGATTGTACAGTGTAACCTTTTTGTCAAAAATTGCAAACTTTAATATATGTGCCTATGGAATGTTGGATGTTTACAGTATGTGTGTTATTGTTCCTGTTTTTAAGATGTGAATTAAACATTGCTGTGTGAAGCAGAAAGAATCCTGTATTGTGTATGAACAAACGGGCCCTCAGAAGGAAGCAAAAGCAAGGCAATTACTGTCAGTAATTGCATCAAGAACGTGTTAGCTATGCTGTATATATTGTATATATATATATATTGTGCAGGAATGGATTAAGCAAAGAAATCCAACAATGTACTAATATGATCCCCTTCAAGAAACTCTTCAAACTTAAAGTGTTTACAAAGTACAAAAAAGAAGAACCAAGATAAACATTCTGAATTAAATTAATCGATCCATTCATTTTCAAGATAATCTTACTCCTCTCACCATATGAAATATAACTTACTTCACCAATCATTAATTATTTTTATTGTTATTACTTGTGGAGTATATTGTGAATAAATTGAGAACCGGAAGAGAACAAAAGTTTCAGCAACTGCTATGTAAAGGAAAAGAGGTAGGACTAAATAGGCTCTGCTTTTTCGTACTCCTTTTCGAACATGTTGAATAGAGAAACTGGAAAATGTGATATATCATGTTGTATGCCTGCATGTTCCAAATAAAATCAAACACAACTCAAACTCAAACTCAGTATTACTGTATATGTTTTGAAACTAAAACACAGTGGTTCTCAAAGGGGGGTACGCGTACCCCTGGGGGTTCTTGAAGGTATGCCAAGGGGTACGTGAGATTTTTTTTTAATGTTCTAAAAGTAACAATTCAAAAATCCTTTATAAATATATTCATTGAATAATACTTCAACAAAATATGAATGTAAGTTCATCAACTGTGAAAATAAATGCAACAATGCAATATTCAGTGTTGATTTTTTGTGGACATGTTCCATAAATATTGGTGTTAAAGATTTATTTTTTTGTGAAGAAATGTTTAAAATTAAGTTCATGAATCCAGATGGATCTCTATTACAATCCCCAAAGAGGGCACTTTAAGTTGATGATTACTTCTATGTGTAGAAATCTTTATAATTGAATCACTTGTTTATTTTTCAGCAAGTTTTTATTTATCCATCCATCCATTTTCTACCACTTATTCCCCTTGGAGCCGTGGGGGGCGCAGGTGCCTATCTCAGCTACAATCGGGCGGAAGGCGTCGTACTCCCTGGACAAGTCGCCATCTCATCACAGGGCCAACACAGATAGACAGACGACATTCACACTCACATTCACACACTAGGGCCAATTTAGTGTTGCCAATCAACCTATCCCCAGGTGCATGTCTTTGGAAGTGGGAGGAAGCCGGATTACCCGGAGGGAACCCACGCAGTCACGGGGAGAACATTCAAACTCCACACAGAAAGATCCCGAGCCCGGGATTGAACCCAGGACTACTCAGGACCTTCGTATTGTGAGGCAGACGCACTAACCCCTCTTCCACCGGGCTGCCTGCAAGTTTTTAATTACTTTTATATTATTTTTTCCAAATAGTTCAAGAAAAACCATTACAAATGAACAATATTTTGCACTGGTATACAATTTAATAAATCAGAAACTGATGACATAGTGCTGTATTTTACTTCTTTATCTCTTTTTTTCAACCAAAAATGCTTTGCTCTGATTAGGGGGTACTTGAATTAAAAAAATGTTCTAAGGGGGTACATCACTGAAAAAAGGTTGAGAACCACTGTTATAACATACCAGATCAGAATCAGAATAAGAATAGCTTTTATTGCCTTTGCTTGAGAACGGGTTCACAAACTATACATAAAACACAGAATAGGTAATAAAAAGAGCTGTAACTGAGCTATTAGATCTTGTTATTGTTCATGTGCCTGATGGCCGAGGGGAAGGTGTGTTGCTATAAAGTTCTGACTGAAACTGTACAGTAACTTAGTAAGATTCATTATTATGGAATTATTGAACAGTTAAAGTTAGGGCTGCGAATCTTTGGGTGTCCCACAATTCGATTCAATATTGATTCTTGAGGTTGCGATTTGATTGTATATCGATTTTTTTCGATTCAACACGATTATTGATTGAAAAACGATATTTTTACGATTCAAACCGATTCTGTATTCATTCAATACATAGGATTTCAGCAGGATCTACCCCAGTCTGCTGACATGCTAGCAGAGTAGTAGATTTTTAAAAAAAGCTTTTAGGTGGATACTGTAGATAGATAGATAGATAGATAGATAGATAGATAGATAGATCGATCAATCGATAGTACTTTATTGATTCCTTCAGGAGAGTTCCTTCAGGAAAATTAAAATTCCAACAGCAGTGCAGAGAGTTGAGATCAATTTAAAAAGTAAAAAGTAAATAATGGGGGTTTGAATGTAAACAAAATAGAAAAATATTAAAATAAGAATAAAAATAAAAAGCAACAATTTATAATTATAAAAGACAATGTTTTATCAACTGATTGCAATAACGTAAACTTGTTTTAACTATTAAACGAACCAAAAATCTGCGATGAGGTAGCGACTTGTCCAGGGTGTACCCCGCCTTCCGCCCGATTGTAGCTGAGTAAGGCGGCAGCGCCCAACCCGCGACCACGAAAGGGAATAAACGGTAGAAAATGGATGGACGAACCAAAAATATGACTTATTTTATCTTTGTGAAAACATTGGACACAGTGTGTTGTCAAGCTTATGAGATGCGATTTAAGTGTAATCCACCGTGACACTATTGTTTTTTTTTAATTTTTTATAAATGTCTAATGATAATGTCAATGAGGGATTTTTAATCACTGCTATGCTGAAATTATAACTAATATTGATACTGTTGTTGATAATATTCATTTTTGTTTCACTACTTTTGGTTTGTTTTGTGTCGTGTTTGTGTCTCCTCTCAATTGCTCTGTTTATTGCAGTTCTGACCAGGGGCGTCACTAGACCTAATAGTGTACTGGGGCACACCTGGGGCACAAATAATTCATGTGAGCGTGCAAAGCGCGCAAGCAAAAACATTTTTAGCACTTATTTATCATAAAAAATACATAAATAGTGCTTTAAACTATGAAATCATATCAGATTATGTTGTATGGATCTTTGATTAGCTGAAATTAACTAATTCATTTGACCTACTTGTGCACTTTTTTACTCCAGACTTCTAAACTGCTACTGGTTAAAAGAAAAATGGAAGAGAAATTAATATTTTTGAAATATATATTGCAGTAATCATCTGCAAATTTAACATCTACAAAAGTAAAACAAAAAATAAAGCACCCCTACATCTCTGGGTTCTTTTATATTATTTAATTTCCATTTATGGCAATGTGGCTAATCCTATTTCAGATACACAAAACTATAAAATATACACAAAACAATAAAGCCACAGTAGTAGAATAAATGAACAACTGTTGTATGTCTGTTCAGGGAATCATTTTCTGAGAAGTAAACTGTAACGTCTCGTTTTCATTTTTGCAAAGTGGTCAATCACTCTGGACAGACATGGAAATATTACAGTAACTGTTATACAGTTGACCAGTGGTTCCCAACTGCTGGGTCGTGACATAAAAGTGGATTGTGTGTCATTTTCAGTGAGTCGCAGTCAGATGTGTGCATGAAAAAAAAAAAAGTTTAGGGAGAAAAAAATCAAATTGTGGCAACAAAACCAGATATTTTTTTCCATTTTTCTACTGACTATTAGTGAGTATTTTAGCAAAAGGCAAACCGACTAACAAGTTGAAGGAGGACTCAGGACAGACATGGAAATATATTTAAAAAAATCTAAATGGGGCAACAAAACCCGATATTTTCAGCCATCTTTCTGAAAACAAATACAGAAATGTAACAATTTTTTCTGGAAACAAAACCAGATGCTTTAGCTGTAGCCATTTTTCTGGTGACAAAACAAGATTATTTTAGTCAAAGTCACAACGATTAACAAGACAAGTCTACTGTGCTATTTTTCTGTGAAATAAACTTGAATGATTTAAAAATTTGGCTCACAACTTGATGATATGGAAAAATGTTTTTCTTCCTGAAGATAAACCATTTGAGAAGCACTCAACTCACACATGCTTACTCCAAATCATCATTGATGCAGAACCAGCAGACAATAACCAACATTATGTTTCATGTTCACTGAAAATTCCCCCGACAGCTCGTGCAGCAAATGAATATGTTTGTCTTGATACAAGGAATACGGTTAGCTGACTTAGCATCAACTTAAGACAATGATGTTGCCTAACTAGCTAGGACTTCACTTACATCTCTCATTCCTTGCTGCTTCTTCCCTGCTGCGGGCGAATAACTTTCTGATATCCATTTAGGAGTTACAGTTTGAGTCAAATCAAAATCAAAATAATATAATTAACACATTTTTGTTGGCTAACGTTACCTACCTCAGCAGTGATTCGCATCCCCTCTCTCAACAGAAGTCTCGATCTGCACGTGAATAAATTACCATATTAATTAGCCATGTGCTAATTGTTACGTGGAGTGAATACAGTAGCAATCAATTACCATACTAAGTAGTATGTGCGCTGTTGTCTATGTTATGTAGACTTAAAACGCTGAAGTGTTTTTTTTTATTGGTGAAATTTTTACTGGGGCACTGCAGAATACACTGGGGTACGTGCCCCAGTGAAATCTGTCTGGCGACGCCCCTGGTTCTGAATGTTGCTGGGTCAAGTTTCGTTTTGGAATTGGATTGCATTGTTATGGTATTGCTGTGTATTGTGTTGTTGGATTGATAAAAAAAAAAGAAAAAAAAAAGTAAAAAAATCAACAAAAAAATCGATTTTTTTAAAAATGAGAATGATTCGGAATCGCACAACGTGGGAATCGCAATTCGTATTCGAATCTATTTTTTCCCACACCCCTAGTTAAAATAGTTTCCATACTCAAGTGTGTATCAGTGACTAATGTTTATCATGGTGATTCAGGCTCCTTAGATAGTAGTGCGTCAGTCAAAGTGATTGTTTGCCGCGCCTGCATGACACGTGACCCCAATGAGCCAATTAGCTGAATCACCTAAAAACTTCCGGACGTGCCACCGATACTACGCGCTGCTACTTTTCTCCGGTAGAGGGCGCAAATGTGTACCAAGCGCGGACGCCGTGGGGGTTTGCGGGAGAAACGGCTCAATTATCATCACCGGCGGGGGGAACACCCTCGTCTCCTCCCGGCCCTGCGGTGCGACACGCCCCGGCTTGCTGCCTTTGACAAACCCTTTATTTTGGTGGCGGCACATGGTAGCGCGGAGTCATCCCAGTGAACGCGTCGCTCTGCGCAGCCGCAGGTGGGGTTGAGCCCTCTTCAAAGACTCAAAAGAGACACTTCATTGAAAAAAATAGCAACTTTTTTCGAAGCAATTCGTGTTTAAATACATTGACGGAGGACACCCGGGGTTGAGTTTGGTTGAGGAGGCGTTTTGTGTGTTGGTGCAAATAGCTAACAGGTGGGGACGACGACACGCAGCTTGGTAAGTAACATATGGCGTTTACTACCAAACACTTGTGACGTCAGCATGTACACATTTTATATATATATACACACTTGGGAGTTGTATGTGACTACGTTAACATAGTATTGTTGTCGTGTTTTGTTTAAAATAATTATATTTTTTTAAGAACCCAATCAAAAATATAATGTGCAAAACCTGTATCTGCTTTTACCTCCACCTCGTAGTTACATTTGTTTCCACTCTTAACTAAAAAGTGCTGACCTTAACAATTCTCAAGGATGTCAGATTACATAATAGATTACATCGGGGCTATTCAACTACAGTCATTCCTCCTTTACAGCCTTGATGACCGCGATAAATTAATTTAACCATCAAATGTCCATCCATCCATTTCTACCGCTTGTCCCTTTTTGGGGGGGTGCTGGTGCCTATCTCAGCTGCATTCGGGCGGAAGGCGGCGTATACCCTGGACAAGTCACCACCTTATCACAGGGCCAACACGGATAGACAACATTCACACACTAGGGCCAATTTAGTGTTTCCAATCAACCTATCACCAGGTGCATGTCTTTGGAGATGTGAAGAAGCCGGAGTACCCGGAGGGAACCCACGCATTCACGGGGAGAACATGCAAACTCCACACAGAAAGTTCCTGAGCCTGGGATTGAACTCAGGACTACTCAGGACCTTGGTATTGCGAGGCACATGCACTAACCCCTGTTACACCGTGCTGCCCTCCATCAAATGTATAAATCAAATATTTGCGAAAGCATAAGAAACCTGTTTACGACCTTAAATACGTTTTTCAACATTATGAAAGCCCACTTTAAACTTCAAATAGTTTAAAAATACGGAGACTGTATTCATTTTTAGCTAGCGACTAATTATGTGTTTCCATACACAGTGTGGAGCCACTCCACCTAAACTAATAATAATGCCCTCCCGTCATGGCAAATACACTGCACTTTTCTGTATCTTAAAGTACTTTTTCAATTTTTAATTTTTTTTGCTGCAGCTAGTACATATACTGTAATATTCCATCCATCCATTTTCTACCGCTTGTCCCTTTTGGGGTTGGTGGAGCCTATCTCGGCTGCGTTTCAGGCGGAAGGCCGTGTACAACCTGGACAAGTCGCCACCTCAATATTGTACATGGTATTTGGGATTTGTTATATATTGTATATTTGAAATATTATATATAAAAAATGCAAAGATTGCATATGTTATATTTTATATTGCTACTTATCCCCTTCGGGGTTGCAGGGTGCGCTCAGCTAAAATCGGGTGGAAGGCGGCGTACACCCTGGACAAGTCACCACCTCATCACAGGGCCAAGACATTGACACTCACATTCACACGCTAGGGCCAATTTAGTGTTGCCAACATTTTTCGTCTACTTAAAACAGGCATTATCCTTTCCAACCTTACCCTTTCCATCCTTTGAAACTGAGCTACTGTGTGGAACAATTTCCCTGGTGGATCAATAAAGTATATCTAAGTCTAAATAAAACCATTTTGGTCACCTTTACATTTGTTTAATCCAACATAGGCTGAGCCAATCCGTGGCCGTGACACTAAGCAGTGCACTCTGATTCTTCTAATGGCTAATATGCTGTAATATTGACATTTTTAGTTTATTTAGATATTTGTATGCTAGAAAATTCTTAATTTAAGTCCACAAATTTGTAAAATATCCTTTTCTTCCGATAAAATTCCGCAATTTGAAGATATGGCGAGGGGCGACATAAAATTTGCTCTGGGCCTTAATTCTAGGAAGCTAAGGATCGGTCTGCCAGACTTCTCCTTTTACTATTTGAGAACCAGCGTCCTCTGTAGTGGACATTTGTGTTAATCTTTTTCCTAAAAAAAGTTAGCCCTGTGTTGCAAAAATAAGTGATTTATTTTTTCGGGAAAAAGTATGTTGTCGCCATCGCATATTAATCAATTTTCTTGCCAGTTGCAAACGTCCATCTCCTCTAACTGAGACTATTCATTTTTAGTCCCTTGGCTGACGAGCAGCTCGCAACTAATTATGTGTCTTCATACCCAGCCTGGAGCCGCTCCTTCTAAGCTAATAATAATCCCCTCCCATCACGGCAAATGCACTGCATTTTTTGTATCTTAAAGTGCTGTTATCACTGGAGGATGAGTTGGAACATGTTGCACACTGCGGAAGAAAACAAGGAACTTGTTTAAAAATTGCCTTTAATATTGTTAAACTGTCAAAAGCCCTCCACCCATCCATCTATCTTTTTCCGCTTATCCGAGGTTGGGTCACGGGGGCAGCAGCCTAAGCAGGGAAGCCCAGACTTTCCTCTCCCCAGCCACTTCGTCCAGCTCTTCCCGGGGGATCCTGAAGCGTTCCCAGGCCCGCCGGGAGACATAGTCTTCCCAACGTGTCCTAGGTCTTCCCGTGGCCTCCTACCGGTCGGACGTGCCTTAAACACCTCCCTAGGGAGGCGTTTGGGTGGCATCCTGACCAGACGCCCAAACCATCTTATATGGCTCCTCTTGATGTGGAGGAGCAGCGGCTTTACTTTGAGCTCCCCCCGGATGGCAGAGCTTTTCACCATATCTCTAAGGGAGAGCCCCGCCACCTGGCGGAGGTAACTCATTTTGGCCGCTTGTACCCGTGATCTTGTCCTTTCGGTCATAACCCAAAGCTCATGACTATAGGTGAGGATGGGAACGTAGATCGACCGGTAAATTGAGTGCTTTGCCTTCCGGCTCAGCTCCTTCTTCACCACAACGGATCGATACAACGTCCGCATTACTGAATGCCGCACCGATCCGCCTGTCGATCTCACGATCCACTCTTACCCCACTTGTGAACAAGACTCCGAGGTATTTGAGCTCATACCAATTGTTAGGGTCAATAGCACTCAAAATATTTCAATTAAAACATTTATAGTCAATATGTGTGATCGGTATCGGTCGTTCTCACTCATGGATCATCGGAATCAGTTGCATAAAACCCTAATTGGAACATCTATTGTGAAAATGTCAATGCAAGATTCTACCAATGTGTTTATTCATACTGGTCCAAGTTTCTCTATACAACAGGAGTGCTTTAATGTTCTCAAGTGATTTAATTTGCTGCAAAAATATTGAAATTTCTCCCTAAGTTTTAAACTGAAGTCGAGGGGCCTGTATGGTCTCATTCCAGCGCCGCCAGTTGAATATCACTGGATCAGATTGTCTTCGCTAAGGTGGAAATTACAAGTCAATTTGCGTAAATGGATGTAACTAATTATAAAAAGGTGAAGATTACAAGTCATTCTGCGTAGATGGATGTAACTACTTATAATAACACACCTCAGCCCACACAAGGTGGACCTCCTTCATCCTTCACATGGACCGGGAGCAGGTAATGCTAATTAGGGAGTCAAAGTGATTTGTGGAGGTTCTACACCAGGTGCAGTGTGAAAGGATTTTATGGCAGTATTTGACACCTTCACGGCTCAACTGCTATCTTCTCCACAGCTGTAATTTTGGTGGTCAGAGCTCTCAAATAACAGTATTCAACTCAGGCCCCCCTTGCTACTTCTCTTTTTTCTAAAAAAAATAAAATAAAAATAAGTGTCTAGACTGCACCTCCGGGTCATGTTAGGAAATAAAGCGTTGTAGAGTTGCTGTGCAGCAGGTGAATAAACACTCTCAGAAAACTGCAAAGCAGGCAAGTTGTTGAGGCTTTCTTGTTCTGGAAAGCACATGCAATGCTGACAGGAAGTCTGTTTAAAGAGTTTTTTTTTTCAGTCTGTAACAGAGCTTTCTTCCACATCAAATTACTTTTCTATTAACAGCACATTGTATAATGTGGAGGATGTTTTCCCCGCTTTTGCCAGCCTCTAATGTGACTAAAAGGGCAGGGCATCCTGTCTGCTGCAGGATTATTCTTAACGTGAGAGCAACTGAATGGTGCGTGCAGAGGATGTGGTGAATTTACTGATCATCAGCCAATGCCAGGTGAGGTGTGGGGACATGAGGGGGACTTATAGGGCAACATAAGTGTAGCTGACACTTGTGTCAATGTCGTATCATAAGCTAAACATTGCACAGCAGGGGGCTGTAGGCCCAGTGATAAACATTATTACAGGTGGTCCTTGGGTCACAAACAAGTTGTGTTCCGACTACTGTCCTGTAGGTCTTTAACTTTCGATTTTTTAGTAATCAACCCTGTATTAACCGGATAAACCACTCTTTGCTTAATGTCTATTTTAGGGTAAATACAGTGGGGCAAAAAAGTATTTAGTCAGCCACTGATTGTGCAAGTTCTCCTACTTAAATGATGACAGAGGTCTGTAATTTTCATCATAGGTACACTTCAACTGTGAGAGACAATGTGAAAAAAAAATCCAGGAATTCACATTTTAGGAATTTTAAATAATTTATTTGTAAATTATGGTGGAAAATAAGTATTTGGTCAACCATTCAAAGCTCTTATTGATGGAAGGAGGTTTTGGCTCAAAATCTCACGATACATGGCCCCATTTATTCTTTCCTTAACATGGATCAATCGTCCTGTCCCCTTAGCAGAAAAACAGCCCCGAAGCATGATGTTTCCACCCCCATGCTTCACAGTAGGTAGGGTGTTCTTGGGATGCAACTCAGTATTCTTCTTCCTCCAAACACGACAAGTTGAGTTTTTACTAAAATGGATACATGGATGATACAGCAGAGGATTGGGAGGATGTCATGTGGTCAGATGAAACCAAAATAGAACTTTTTGGTTTAAACTCAACTCGTCATGTTTGGAGGAAGAATACTGAGTTGCATCCCAAGAACACCAGACCTACTGTGAAGCATGGGGGTGGAAACATCATGCTTTGGGGCTGTTTTTCTGCTAAGGGGACAGGACTATTGATTCGTGTTAAGGAAAGAATGAATGGGGCCATGTATCGTGAGATTTTGAGCCAAAACCTCCTTTCATCAGTGAGAGCTTTGAATGGTTGACTAAATACTTATTTTCCACCATAATTTACAAATAAATTCTTTAAAATTCCTACAATGTGAATTCCTGGATTTTTTTTCACATTCTGTCTCTCACAGTTGAAGTGTACCTATGATGAAAATTACAGACCTCTCTCATCATTTTAAGTGGGAGAACTTGCACAATCGGTGGCTGACTAAATACTTTTTTGCCCCACTGTAGTTAAAATATACACGTTTTCTGCTTGTTGTACCTTTTTGGCTTTGTTCACACCGCACACCAAATCTGATTTTTGTCCCCTCAAGTGACATGGATCACATTTTTTTTTTGCCAGTCTAAATGCTCCGAAGGAGGACCGGGCGATATGGCCTTTTTTTAATACCTCAATATTTTTTAGGCCATATCGCGATACACGATATATATCTCGATATTTTGCCTGAGCCTTGAATTAACGCTTGATACATATCACACCAGTATGATGATTCTATGTGTCTACATTAAAACATTATTGTTCATACTGTATTAATATATGCTCATTTTAAACTATCATGCAGAGAAGGAAATCACAACTAAGTCAATTTACCAAAACTGTATTTGTTAAACAGTTATTAAGCAGTGGCACAAACATTCATTTCATTACCAAAACAGAACATGCACGATTGTCAGAGACATTTTAAAACAAACTATTAGTGCACTTTTGTGCATGATGTCACTATGATGACATATCAAAACAACACTAAATTAAAGTGCACTTTTTGTATAGAATCCAACTACAATAGTTTAAAACAAATAAAGTGCATTTTTATGCATGACTTTGTGGGCGTATGGCACCGAATGGAGATGTTGAAATGCGCAGTAAGCACTCTTCATTCTCTAGCACAGGGGTAGGGAACCTACGGCTCTACAGCCAGATGTGGCTCTTTTGATGACTGCATCTGGCTCTCAGATAAATCTTAGCTCACATTGCTTAACACAATAAGTAATGAATAATTCCGCTGGTAATTGCAGTGTTAAAAATAATGTTAAAAATATAAAACATTCTCATGCATTTTAATCCATCAATCCGTTTTCTACTGCACCTGTTCAAGAGGTCGCATTAATGGTAAGAAGTATTTGATTTATTATTGGTTATCTTCAGAATGACATTGTTATTAAAAAGAATAAGAGCCTTATTATACTCTAAAAATGTTGGTATTACTTAAAAATGCACACATTTAGTTATATTCAATGTTAAAAAATATTATATGGCTCTCACGGAAATACTTTTTAAAATACTTGGTTTCATGGCTCTCTCAGCCAAAAAGGTTCCCGACCCCTGCTCTAGCAGGTGACTTTTCAAATGATGCTACATATTTGCAGTAATTCTACTTTTTGTAGCAACGCTTTAGCACCACACTTGACAAATTACGGTTGTCTGTTCGGCATATTCCCACTTGAAGCCAAACCACCGCCAGACGATGGACCCACTTCTGTCTTTCTTGGGAGTTAATTCTCCCTTCATTTGTTACCAGATTCGCACCTTCTTTCTCTCGTATTACCGTTAGCACCACAGCTAACGTTACCCATGCTGCTACCTCTCTGCTCCGCGAGGGCGTAAAAGTATGTGACGTATGTAAGAAGGTGCACTTGCTGTCTGTGAGAAGGAGAGACAACAGATTGGGAAGAGCCTGTAGTGTAATGCCAGCAGCTAAAAGCAACTGCGTGAGAACGTATACTCAAATATCACGATATAGTCATTTTCTATATCACACAGACAAACCCGCGATATATCGCCCAGCCCTACTCCTAAGTTCTTCAAATCTGATAATTCCGCATCAGACTCAGGCCACATGAGGAGGTAGTCCAAATCCGATTGGAATCTGATCTTTTCAAATGTGACTTCAGTCTAAATGACAATGTGACCTGAATGCAACTTTTTCGTCAGCTTTGGGCAAGCGGTGGTAGACACTTCATCACAACATCTGGTGAGCAAAGTCTATTTTCGACAGACAGACTTTTGGTGCATCACTAGTCCATAGTGCGCAAAGAATTGACTATAAGTAATATATAAATATATATTTTGATTCCAAAGCGATTGTTGAACGACTAGAATCAGTGCTCTGGTGTATTTGCTTACACGTTATGTACATTGCGTAAGTTGTTTATGTGAGTTGAAAAATAAATGGGTTGTACTTGTATAGCGCTTTTCTACCTTCAAGGTACTCAAAGCGCTTTGACAGTACTTCCACATTTACCCATTCACACACTGATGGAAGGAGCTGCCATGCAGGGCGCTAACAAGCCCCCATCAAGAGCAAGGGTGAAGTGTCTTGTTCAGGACACAACGGATGTGACGAGGTTGGTACTAGGTGGGGATTAAACCAGGGACCCTCTGGTTGCGCACGGCCACTATTCCTCTGCGCTAAGATAGCTTCATACTCATGTCTGTGTTGTCTACTTAGCCTTAAAAAGACTAGAATCCTCCCAAATATATTACACTATATGTATTCATTCATACTACATTATATTACTTTCATTGAGTTTCACATTAAACAGTCATTAAGGTGTGCTCTTTGTTTTTATAATACTTATAATTAATACATTTCCTTTTCTTCTACACACTGCCATCAATATTCTACCTCACACTTGGTAGACAATTTACTTAGTTAACTAAAAAAGAAAAGTGGTGTTGTCTCTTTTTAGTGTTGCGACCAGCGGCTAAATATTACTGCACCCACGTTTTCGTCCGCCGCATGCACATAACTACTTATTTTTCTTTTTGCATAGTATCGATAATGTATGGGGGTGTGTTGTTCATGAGCACGAAACGTTGTAACATGTAATGGAATGCCTGTAAGATTTTACTTGGTATCATCTTACAGGTATTGAGTAATGACACTCTCCCCATCCTAATAGCGCATAGGCTGTGCAATTTACAGGTATGTCCCGGGCTGTGATTACTTTGAATGACACATGAGCACTATTAGTGATAGCAGCCATACCATTTTAAACGTGTGACAAACACCTCAGCCAACACCCACAGACTAGATTTGTTATTGTTTGGTGTTTTGTCATCTCCTTAGCGACTGCAGCTTGATACGAATTAAGTGAATGTTATTTTACGAAGGCCAGGGAGAGGCTTGTGGTTGCATTCCTCTTGTTTTATTCAGTGGGTGTGTGCGCCCAGGTAGGTTCCGACCTGTCGGGGTGCAGCTCGGCATAGTGGTTGGAGTCAGACTGGATTGCTGTCAAATGCCAGACAGGCGTCCCAGTCGAGTGTGAGGCATCTGTTATGTTCATCAGCCATGCTTTCCGTAAATGTGTGCCGGTATTAGAGGGGGTTATTCTGACCCAGTGGATTTTTGTCCAAACATCGAGAAACAAACACTCTCATTCAGGGAGAGGGTGAAGTGTTAATGTAGGTGGCCATGTTTGGCTGCCTTGCATTCAAATGTGAAAAGTATATTTTACAGATGTCTGTAGAGTCAGTGTAATGCAATTCAATCTTTGTGAACTGGTGTCTACACATTTTTCCATGTTTTATACATTGGAAGTCATTGGGGGTTCACAGCTCTCAATTTTGGTCTTTGTATAGAAAATACTTACCATAATGTCATTTAGACACTTGGATTGATGAATGAAAGTCTCAAATTGTTGCAGTGAAATGTGCCTGAAACACTACCGTATACTGCATGTTGTTTTTGATTATCAGAAGTTAGATTAAAATGAATGAACTTCTGGTTTATTTTTTTTATGTTAGTATTTTCAGCATGCGTTACACTTCTGTGTGTAAGTGCTTTATTTTTGATAAGACTGTTTTAATCATTAGAAAACAAGCTATTTAAATTTAAGAAAACGGATTAATGGCATTTGCAAAGAAAATTAAATTTCTACCAAAATATGCTGCACAGACTAATCACAGACGTTGTGACGTCCAAACCACATATTTTTTTTTAAATCGTTTTTTTAATTTAATCGTTTACATTACAAAAAAAAAAATGAACACAATCTGACCCGCATGCAAACATGAGGTTATGACGCACACGTGCTGCAGTCTTTACGGAAGCAAACATGGTTCCAATACTAGTACTGTAGGTCACAGTCGTGGCGAATTTTGTGGCAATTTCGAGGATTATGTGCAACCAAAGTCAACATTTTCTGAACCAAATTATTGTGCATAAAAGATTAGGAGTGGAGGGCAAGCATTTTGGCTGTGGCAGTTTGCGGGACATTTGCTTTGATGTCTGATCCGAATAGTGTGTGGGCCAGGTGTCTTAGGCATGAGTGCTGGAACATTGCCGCAAGTTCCCAAAACATGATTTCCTGCTCTTTTTATCAAACTTTTATTTTTCAACCATCTATTTTGGTGAAGAATTATGACATTTATTGCTATTTAATACAATTTTGGTCGGTTGAACGCGACCAGAGCATTCAGGCTGCAGTCTAATACGATACAAATCTGATTTATATCCACATATGAAAGTGGCCTGGGTCCGAGTTGAAACATTTGGAATTGCACTGTTGACATTGGCATTATAAAATGTGATGTATGTCCCATATGGGCAAAAAAAAAGCGAATTGGCCTCATATGTTCCATCATCACAAAAGAACATATGAAAGTTGCTCGTCTACGACCATCTCCTTGATCGACATCTTTTATAATCGATGGATGGTCGTCCGTTGGGGGGGACGTCTTCTGCTGCCACTGAGTGCTGGGGTTCCGATGAGACACACGTGGAGCGGTGAGGGAGGAAGGAGACACCAAAGATAAAACAAACACAGCGAGACATTAATGCAAAGGTTAAAGAAACATCCAAATATTGGATATATTATCGCTTTTGTGCAGAACTTTGTTGTGGAAATCTGCCTCCGTCTGACACTGGCATCCTAGGCTTGTTGCTGTGTAAACATGACCCGCCCACTCTGCTTTGTTCCACTTCCGCATTGAGCTGCTGCGATTCAGTTCCTTGGTTACCATAGTAACCCGTATGTCACTCAAAAGTGCAGATTCTAACCATTTGAATTACAGATGTAAGATAATATCGGACTGCCAATATAATTGGCCGACAAATGCTTTAAAATCTAATATCGGACATTATCGGTATCTGTTTCAAAAAGTAAAATGTATGACATTTTAAAACGCCGCTGTACAGAGTGATACACGGACGTAGGGAGAAGTCTAGAGTGCCAATAAACCTTAAAGGCACTGCCTTTGCGCGCCGGCCCGATCACATACTATCTACGGCTTTTCACACACAAGTAAATATAACACATACTTGGTCTACAGCCATACAGGTCACACTGAGGGTGGCTGTATAAACAACTTTAACTCTGTTACAAATATGCGCCACACTGTGAACCCACACCAAACAAGAATGACAAACACATTTCGGGAGAACATCTGCACCGTAACATAACATAAACACAACAGAACAAATGCCCAAAAGCCCTTGCAGCACTAACTCTTCCGGAATGCGACTATGTACACCCCCCCACCTCAACCCCGCCCACGTAAACCTCCTCATGCTCTCTCAGGGAGGGCATGTCCTGAATTCCAAGCTGCTGTTTTGAGGCATGTTAAAAAAATTATGCACTTTGTGACTTCAATAATAAATATGGCAGTGCCATGTTGGCATTTTTTTCCATAACTTGAGTTGATTTATTCTGGAGAACCTTGTTACATTGTTTAATGCATCCAGCGGGGCATCACAACAAAATTAGGCATAATAATGTGTCAATTCCAAGACTGTATATATCGGTATCGGTTGATATCGTAATCGGTAATTAAGAGTTGGACAATATCGGAATGTCGGATATCGTCAAAAAAGCCATTATCGGACATCTCTAATTTGAATCATTTCTATAGTTTGGGAACAACCAACGGGCCGCATTGAAATGGTAATTATTTTGTATTATGCTCAATCAGACCAGGTAACTGCCTTTTTTTTTTTTTTGCTGTTTTGCAAGACCTGTTATGTGATTTAAAACTTGACACCTCATTAGCTGGTTCTGAGACAGGATCCATTGCTTTTTTTCTGCACTGATTTTTTTTTTTTTTTTTTTTTTTTTTTTTTTTTACACCGAAATTTTAAACACTGAATGTTCATACCCTGAATTTTTGAACATTGCATTTTATACACACATTTTTGCTACCAATTTTTTTTCCACTGTAATCGTCAGCATAATTTAATGGAAATAAATAAATTCACAACATTTTTAATTCAGTGTTAACAAATAAGCTTTCGTAATAAAAACAGATTGACATCCATACATGTCAATTAATCAACTATTTACTTTGTTTTCTACAGTTTACAAAAGTAGTCATCAAGTGTACTTAGGGTGCTGTAAGTATGCTGTAACATGCAAGTCAAAGTTGTCAACTCCTAAAAAAAGAATCTTTATAACCTCGACCACCCTTGACAATACTTGCACATCTACAGACGTGTGCTAGCAGGTTTCAGCAAAAAGGAGTCGAGTGTTATGTGTCTTTGTCCAACCATAATTGATCATTCTTGTTGTTCTCTTGTAGATTGTTTTCAATCCCAAATGATCCTAACACAGTGATGGGGCCCCTGGTCTGTGAAGTTTTTCCAAAGTACAGTAATGCTGTAGTCACATTTGTGAAACCCCATACAGAGACTCTATGCATGTAGCAGTAACGACTTGAACTGAAGTTTCACAACGGCCTGCCCTTGTTCATCTTGTCTTTGTCTCCTGTTTTACCCTAAAGGGACAATCCCTCATAACTGTTACAAAAGGCTTACTACATTAGGTGTGAGTACAACTGACTTTTGTAATTATTTTTAGAAAGTGAGTGTTGCAGGGGAAAGTGCAAACTGATATCTTGTATTTCCACCCTCTTCTTCATGTACAGTTAACTTGCTCCAGTTGAGTTCAACAAACTTCATGTTCAACATAATGATAGTTTTGGTGGCTAATATTGGCCTATTTATGGACAGATTACAAAAAAAAAACATGTATGATCAAAACCAGCTCAGTGGCCTTGTGGTTAGAGTGTCCGCCCTGAGATTGGTAGGTCGTGAGTTCAAACCCTGGCCGAGTCATGCCAAAGACTATAAAAATGGGACCCTGCCTGGCACTCAGCATCATGGGTTGGAATTGGGGGATAAATCCCCTAAATGATTCCCGGGCGCGGCCACCGCTGCTGCTCACTGCTCCCTTAACCTCCCATGGGTGAAAAAGCGGATAGGTCAAATGCAGAGGACAAATTTCACCACACCTAGTGTGTGTGTGACAATCATTGGTACTTAAAATTAACTTAACTTTAAGGGCTGGGTATCATGGCCAGCATCCCAAATTGAACCGATTTTGATTCATAAGGTTTTAAATTGAATAGAGAAGCTGAAGTAACTTGTAACCTTTTTCTGAAAATGGTTTATCATTTTTATACCAAATAGTACCGTCAATAAAATACTAAATATTAATTATATGTAATTAATAAAATTGATCTTTTTTAATCACAACCAAAATTAAAAAAAACCCAAAACTTTAGTTATTTTCATTGTAATTCTTTAAATTATTATAACAATATACTGTATTTTTATTTTTTTTTTAAAAATTACAAACTTGAACAGATGCAGTCTTTTATTTACTAAAATAACACAGTTGAAGTTAACACATCAAAAACAAACTTTTTGGATTAATGCGGAATGAATGGACTTGCTGCTTTTCCTCTCAATAAATATTAAAGCAGACCCATCATACAAAGAACTAGCATATGTTACCAATAGGGGGTTAAGGATATTTACAATGGTATAAAGTCTGCTTAATATGGGTTAAAACTCGCCGTTTCTCTTTAGCTTGCATAAAAGATAGAATCACATTACGCGAAAAAAGAAGCTTTGTCTACTTTATGCTAAAAATATGACATTTAAACTATTAACACTCTTCTGACATGTCTTTGTTTATTATGATCATTTTACACTACTTTTTGGGTAAAATTAATCCTATCCCAAATACTTGAAACCGCTAACATCACACGCGTCACCCGGCCAAAACTAGAAGTAGAGACAGAGCCAGACCACTATTTTCGCTGTGGCTATATATTATCTGCACAGGGCTAATCAAGCATAAGAAGACGGTGAGGCAACTCGCATACAGAAACAGTAATGTTAAAGGTTACAAAGTAGATTAACAGGATTAATAAATACGACAATTAATGTGGTAAACTTGACACACCTTAATTATATTTTGCAAAAATCGGTTTGAATCGAAAATTGTGTTGGAATAAGAATCGAATCGTCGCCACAAAAATTGGAATTGTGAGTTGTGAGATTCACATCCCTAGTCTGAAGTCACTTTCTGACTTTGAATTCCTGTAGATGTTATAAGCGCTGGACTATTTAACTATGTTTACTATGTTTTGATCTATTTGAGATCTGCTTAGTTTACCTAATTGTTGTTTTTAATACTTCTTCAAATCCATAAATCCAGATTGATGCTCATGTTGACACAATTTTATGAAAGATTCACCTTGCTTGTCTTATAGGTTTTTTTTTTAGTAATTATTAGTCGAATGTGAAAATATACAATTATAAAGTATACACTAACGCTGAAGTGTAACTAATTGAACAGTTATATTACGTACAGGACATGCACAGATTATATAATTAATGGAGCTGTAGGCTTACAAATATGCAATGAGTTTGATGAGTGTTGTAGAAAGACATCACTGGCTTGCAGTAGTTTTTTATTAACCTTCGTCTTGTGTTAGGGTCGGCACCGACCCGTTTTAGTTTTTAAATCATAAAAATACCACATACATTTATTTTTTTGCATCAAAGCTTTTTGACTTTGTCAGGAACCTCTTTGTCAACAAAATAAAACATTTTAATTTTTTTCACTAAATTATAAAATGCTCTGGTAGAAATTATGCCCTTGGTGTTGTTAGGGTCGGTTTCGACCCGGTTATAAAAATAAGATGATAAAGCAATGATAAGAGCCAAAACTGAACACACTGACAGCCAGCTCCTCTCCCAATCATGTGAGCTTTAGTAGATACTCATTTTACCTTGTTATCCTGTACAAAAACAAACAAAAGACGGACACTAAAAGTGTCACTTTTTGCCACTCTGATTTTGTTTTTTTATTAGTTTTGGAACTAGTAATCTATTTCTCTTGGTTTCATTTGCTTGATTGGTTGTTTGTTTGATGTTGGATTTCTGTTGCTGAAGAAAATACTTTTTAGCCTTTATCTTGAAGTAAATATATATGGGTCGAAATTGACCCATAACACCATAGATGTTACTATAGTTAAAATTCTTAAAATGAAAAAAAAAAACAAACACATTTATTTAAGAGATGTGTTCTAATACCTCTTAGTAATAGTTAGGTAGCACAAAAACCTTTTTTTATTTATATGATTCTCTTGAGGTTCGTTTCACCATTTTTAAGAATTGAAATCGAGGGGTATACTGACAAAATAAGGCCCAATGCCCCAAACCAAAAATATTAAAACCAATATTTTCAAGGATAAGGAAGCCTAACAACGTAACCAAGAGATGAGAAACAAATTGAATGATAGGTAATTGTTTTTAGTGTATTTTACAGCTGATTTAAAACATGGGTCAAAACCGACCCGTTAACATAAGAGATGGTAAAAGACAGCTAACACAAGAGGAAGGTTAATAGGATTTAATCACTTTGGCATGTGTGACTCATTCTTGCCAGGGCATAGACCAAAGATCTACAATATCTTCCACTAACATTATGGTTGGTCATTTTTTTTAATACGCCATCCCACTGCCTGTAGGGATTGGTACCAAATCTGACGTTAAATCCAACGTTGTCATGTTACGGAACTCTTTGCGCTTGGCACTTGTCGGTCACTCCAGCAGCACAGAGCAGACCAAGCCAAACTACCCGTCAGGAACTTATAAGAATAAATATGAGGCACTCAAGAGGATAATGATTGAAATTATTAAAAATACAATTTTAGTACTTGGCTAATCTAATTATAACATGCCTACGCAATTATGCCTGAAAGGCTTTCGTTAGGGCATGGTTCATCAGTCGGCTGCATTCATTGGATAACTAGGTGGGTAATTAGAGGCAGCTGTTTAGTGTGCGTAGGTGGGTGGTCTCTTGATCAGCATGACCTGTTAATGGTAAAATAACAATAATGATGATCACAAAATTGCTGAATATGTAAATCCAAAGAGAAATCTGCACCACACAATCTTACATCATCATTTTAACAGACAATCAAATGTACATGATATATGCATTCATATAATAAGTATTAAGTCTCTTAGAACCTATGGGAGAGACAACAGACCTCACATTTTTAAGAGAGGAATAGTTTACAGAAAAGGAGAGAAATAGAGTTCACCATTCAGACCTGGGTACTCTGTAGCTTTCAATGTTTAAATCCAAAATGTCTGTCGTTGAAGTGTTTTAAGCCGTTCTCCCCTCCTAATTGAGAGAGCAATATACTCTATACCTGATAATTTTATAGAATTACAACTGCAACTTTCAAATAATGAACAGCCATGGGGTATTGACGATTGACAGTTTTTATTGCATACTTACTCTCAGCCAATCGTGCCTTTTTAAATTTGCGCTTTGTTTTCCAAATACAAAGGAACGCATTTTTCTTCACCCAAGCAGCATTCCAAGAATTTTGCTCTTTAATTGTCGGTAATGTGGCAATTTTCGTTGTCCAAAGTAATTGATTCTCCGACGTACCTTAATTAAGGGCTCGACTTTTTCAAGAATGTGGTAGTTTGGTGAAAATATACATAGGTTTTGCTAGTGACATTCGACTACTGATTAGCAATAGTGATTTTACATGGCGATTTCAACACTTTCTGAATTTTAAAATTACAACTAAGATGCATGTTGGAATCAAACCGATGTTGCTTAAGTGCAATACTTATATTAACAATTTCTGAGATAGGCGCCAGCGCCCCCTAAGACCCCAAAAGGGAATAAGCAGTAGAAAATGGATGGATGGATAGTTCCCAACAAAAGATTAGATTCAGCAAAGACTGAACAGACTAGCCAACACACCAAAAACCATAATATACACTACTGCCATTTAACATCTGAGACTTGCAACTAATTGCAACTTACATACTTGCAATTGAAATCTGATAACAAAACAAAATGTAACAACCGATTCAGCAACTTACCTTAATCGGCTCATTTTTTAATGCTGCCATAAAAAATTTGATTGTATTATAACAATTGATTAATATATTTATTAACACTGTCAAATGTACCAAATTTTGGTACCGCTGAGCACTGCTATTGATTCCTAATTTGTACCGTATCGGTTCACATACCGGTACCCACCCCTAACTTCAAGCAATGCTGTCTGGCCCTGGCCTATAGAATGTACTGTACTTTACAGGGCTATCATATACTGTAATGCACATGTGTATTCTGTAGACAATAGGTAAGGATAGAAGTCCCAGTGCATGAAAGACTTTCATGTATTTTCCTTGTCTCAAAGGTTCATTTAGATTTATTGAAAGTATGTATTTTCTCTGCCGTTGCAGGTGCTTGAATAGTAGTCATGTGTACCTAGTTTAATTGTAGATTCCTGCCATTCCTGTTTGATGTGGTAATGCAGTTTGTCAAAAAATTTAGGCAAGTCAATGTGACGTGTTGGTGGGGATAAAAGGCAGATTCCAATGTTTAGTGTCTTCACTTGTTGACGTCAAACCTTTAAAATTTCCAAGCAAGCAGGTATACATTAATCTATGTCTCGTGTGGGATGCCCATTCATGTGAAATAATAATCTTTGTTTTGATTTAAGGTTCTCAAGAGTGCACGGCAGACTGATCAATGGCACTGACGGTGAATTTAAGTGGTCCATCACCATGGGGCTTCAGAATAGTCGGAGGAAGGGATTTCAAGAAGGCCTTAACAATCTCAAAGGTATATGTCACGACTCGCTCTGCCGCTGAACCTCCTTGTGCCTTATCAAACCACATCCTCTGTTTTTGTCAAAACACAGGCTGTAATGGCGTGCCATGCAAAGTCAACTTCCTCCTCGCTACGTCCCTTTGCTGGTCTTTTGTTTATATCCAGAGCCTGCCTCATACTTATTTCCTTGACTCCCCCAACCCATTAGAATAGAATGGAAATAGATTACATTAGAAGGAAACCACTGATTACAGTTACAGTGGAAGTTGAGGTGGGAGGTTAGGTGTTCCTGGCCTAGAGTGCACAGTTAAATGTGTTTAAGTGCGGATACGTGTTTTTGTCATTAATAACATGCATGCTTTAACATGTGCAGCAGTAATGCTTACATAAGCTTGCTGAGTTATAAATCGCATATCGTCAACTTGCCTTATTTACCCACAATCCAAGGCGGCTCTTCAGCACTCAGAGTCTAACTTATGGTAGATCACTACCTGACTTTAAATCTCTTTTTACTTCAAAAGCATTTCTTGTTTGCCTTCTTGACAAGCTATGCATGGCTTTCCATAAATATTGCCACCACTAGTGTATCTACTTGTCTCAAATATCAAACAGGTTCGGTGAACTCTTGCAAAGTCCTGCTGTGAGAGATCAAACTTCTTCTCAGAAAACGGTAGTCCTCTTTGACTAATGGCTAGTCGTCTGGGGTTCTCCCCCATCCGCAGTTGAGAATCTCTTAAACTGGATGATGTGAAGCTGCTGGCACTGGGCACTGATATATGGATGCACTATTGGATGCCTGAATGATAGTTGCTCCTTGTTTCACTTGTGCTAAGACCTCAGAATAGAACCCCCAAATGCGCTTAGTTGATGTGAATCCAGGCGTATCCCGATCAGAAAAGGCACCCACTATTGTGGGTCACCGCAGCAACACTTAATTGCCTCTTAACGTCCCACAGGCATGGCCCCTCTGCCCTCTTGCTTGCCTAGTGACTGGCATTCTCTCTGCAGACAATTTTTTCTCCAGAGACGAAAGACAAAAGCACACACTACCCAGGCCTTTTATAATGTTTTGCATTCTTTGACCTCCTCCCTGTCTTCATTCTTAATTGTGAGCTTAAAGTCAGGCTCATAATAAGGCACATTTTGCAGCAAATATCAGGCTACAATATGCACAAAGTGTATATTGATTTTGGCTCAAGTATTTGAGATTGTGTGTGCCAGGGAACGTACGGCTTGAACACAAAAACGAAGCTAAGAGTGTAGTGCCAAGGACTTCATGTTTAGTCCCATTTACTGATGTGGGCGTGTGGCATTGGCTTTGACACGCAATGAAGCTAGTGGCAAAGGTCAAACCATCAAGTTTTTCCTGCTGTAATCTATTTTTCCAGTGTTTATCCACACTATCGACACAAAGGTAGTGTTATGAAGTGTAAGCCTCCTACAGTTAATTTAGTAGCAAGACATCTTCTCTCATTTATTTATTTGCTAATGCAAAATGTCTGTTGTTGACAAATTTACAGAATTTGAGTGGGATTCACGTTTATCTCATTCTTTTTTTGTTTTAAACAGGTTAACGGAGGCAGCAAGGCAGAGCAAGCAGCTCTCCAACTAGGTGATGTCATCTTGGCCATCAATGGGGAAAATTCTGCTGACATGCTAAATGTAGAGGCCCAAAATAAAATCAAGAACTCCAAGACCCATCTCCAGCTTCTGGTGGAGAGGTATGTGCCGCGAATGAAAATATTTTGATATCCACAATTGAATTTAGAACTTAAAATATATATGATACTATATACGGTTTATAAACATTCCTGATATTATGCACTACAGTCACTCTTGCTTCTATAGCTCCTCCTTCCCTTTTTCTACATTATCACACTGTAAACACAAATAAGTGATTGCAATCAGGGGAAATACCAGTTTGAATTGGAGCCACACTGTTGTTGGTTCTTCAAAGAACGTGTTTGGGAATTTAAAGAGGTTTTCCATTTCAATAAGCCCTGATCTTGGCTGGCAATTTGATGAAAGGTACCCCCAAAATTCAACTTCTTGTCCCTGTTTTCCCGATACCTCTTAGACATGATCTTGCCTTCTTATTGGTTACAGCCACACTTTCAGAAGCTGTCACGCACATGTACCTTCACATGTTTCTTCCTTGGATGTCCAATGTCCTTGTGAGTAGATTTTTTTCTGCTGACCTCATGTCTGCCCCTGATCCAGAAGAAACACTCACACTACTTGTTTGCTTGGGACAGTGCCACTTTAAAGCTCTGCCATGTCTACAGTCCCAATGTTTGAGATGATGTGGAGCACCAGCCATTTAATCAGTCCCATAAACTCTCAAATGGTTTGTAATATTATTATGTATCTTTTGTTCTTGTCCAGCTAAACACAAACCACTAAACATGGCCCAAGCAGAGAGGGTACTTTGTGTCTACTACAATGGCTTTGTTCACACTGTAGAGCAGGGGTGCCCAAACATTTTGACTTGGGGGAAGCATTGGTCTAGAAAAATGTGGTAGCGGGCCGAAAGCCGCCTGCATGTAAAGTAACAACTAATATATATAAATATGTATATATATATATATAAATATGTTTGTGTATATGTGTGTATATATATATATATATATATATATATATATATATATATATATATATATATATATATATATATATGTATATGTGTATATGTATGTATGTGTGTGTGTGTGTGTGTGTGTGTATGTATATGAGTATGCAAAAGTTTTGTAATCAATTAGAATTATCAAGCAGCTAAAATATACCAAACATGGTGGAGAGTGTTAAGTATTTTCCCATCATGCTTTGTAATAGATTTAAATGGGTTTAATTTAGATTTTATTTTTTTTACGGTGATTGGATGTGTTTTATAATATCCACAAAGTTCAGTGACCATGTCTGTTTACAATGTGTGTTGGTTGGATTTTTTTAGATTTTGTTTGCACCATGACTAGAGAAGGTTGTCTGCATTCAGTCATATAAATAGATGCTGCACATTCCAGTAGAGTATAATGCCTAATTTGGATGTGTTGTGAGAAATTTTGTGTAAAGACTTAATTTAACATTATAATTGTTTTTTATTTCTATTGTGAACGGAATGGGCTCCCGTACTGAGCTGCTTGCACACATGACGTTACACACGCTGCATTGGGTTAACGGATGTAGGCGTGGCTCCAGTTCTAGTAGGTGTCAGTCCTAGTGCATTTGTAGCAATTTCAGTTAACCTTTTCTTTCCCGAAATTTTTGACGAAAGTGATTAGGAAATAAGCGGTAGAAAAATGGATGGATGGATGATTTGGAAGGAAAATCACAATCATTTTGGCTCTCTGTTTGTGGGGCATTTGCTTTGACATGTTTAGAGGAGCAGTCGAAGGCAGGAGAGTTGGGATATTACATGAATTGTAAAGCATCTTCATATCTCCTGTTTTCTACTCATTCCTCCACTATTTACTTTCAGCAATATTTATTTTAGCCAAGTGTTAGACATTTGTTGCTCTTTGATGACATACAGGTCAGTTGAATTTGACTCAAACGGTCACACTGCAGTTGCATCGGCTACATATCGGATTTATAACCACGTACGAAAGCTAGTTTATATTTGAAGGCCATGTCATTATTACACCAATAAGTTTAATTAAAATGACCATACATACGACATCTAATGCCATTGCTGATTTTATTTAAAATGTCCTTAGAATGTTTTAGAATTTGATAGTAGTGTACTGATCTTCGACCTCCCTTTCACTTAACATCCTCTAACAAAGCTTTTAACACGTTTGTCGGATTTCCGTGCAACGTACATCTGTGCTATTGCTTTAGTCTTTTTATAGTCAGGCTAAGCTGCACCTGAATGACTTCCAGGCATGAGTGAGCTGAGGTGGAATGTTAAAAATGTCCAGCTATACTAACCACAGAATCAGTGACACTTTGCTAAACATTAAGACCCTTGTTGACAGTAATACAGCAAGCTTAGGAGTGAAGCATCTTCCATTAATTTTAATGGGACTTGCCCCCCAAATTTAAAACCATCTCAACACTGCTATTTTTTTTCTATTCGTGTTTCACTCATGGTTGGGTTGGGCTCTGGAGACTGTTGTAGTTAATATTTGTCCTATATGCTTTTAGGTGTTTCAGTATAAAATAAGTATTTTAAGAACACAAGTATAGTAGTACCTCTAAATACCCAGCTGGTTATGGGACCGAGTTCGTACAGTAACTCAAAACACTCGTATCTCAAATCATCCCTGCACATTATTGGCCTGCTTAAAACACCACAATTTAAACATGAAACATGCCCTTTTAAAAAGAAAAACAATTTTGGAGATAAAATATACTGTTTTTCAAAAACATTCCTATAGCATGTACTGTACTACAAACGGCTACAGTAGTTTTATGAAATAAGGTAACACTGCTCAGCATTTACCTTGGGCAGCAGACTTTTTGTAGCTGTCTTCTATGGGATGCGTCTTTGTCGTGTCACAATTGGAAGTAGGAAATCATTGTTTACGTTGAACACTGACGTATTTTAGTGACAGCAGGCATACATATGGCAATGCCCACTGCCGAGCCCGCAGAGTGAGGAGACGGCACAAACTGAAACACGCCAAACACAGCATCATTAGTGCCCCCTCAACTCCATGGATTAACGTCCGTCATTTGGACACTTAAAATTGACTCGCTTTTGTAGTCTATTCATAAAAAATCAATTTGTTTACAAGGAATTTTTGCAAATCTGCTTTTTGTAATAATAGTCAACACTTCATAAGTAGCTAATTTAGTACTACGGAAAAACAATTTTTTTTTTTCCTCGCAAGTTTGCTTTGGCTTTAAACCTGATCACTACTTTTGAATAAAAACAAATTTTGCCTTCCACTCGAATGCAGCTGAGAGAGGCTCCAGCACCCAACGCGACCCCAAAAGAGACAAGCGGTAGAAAATGGATGGATGGATGAATATTGTGAAATTGAATCAGCCTTACTTCAGTCTGGAATGTTTATTATTACACATTTTCAGAGTGTGAAAGGTATTCTTACAATGCACACATCTAAGTAATCAGCCTCAGGCAGTTAAACTCTCAGTCCCCTTGATGACAGCTATGAAGAGCTTATATTAGCTAGTCAAGTGTTGATTTATGTGGATAACAGCTATGGGGGAAGTCACAGTCAGCATTTTTGTCAAAAGCACATTTTTCTTTGTAACGGAAAAGTCAGTGCTTATAGACTCAACACTGATGTAATCGCTGACCTGTAATACATCTGATTATTGACCACGACTCGTCACTTCACACAGCTGAAGGTGGAAGCTGAAAGGAAAAATTGAATCTTTTTTTATTCAGTTTGTATTTCAAAGCCATGGCACTTTCCAACATTCTCAGGAGAAGAAATGTTTTTCAGCTTTGATATCTCTTCCTCGTCTTGCCATCTCTTTCCTGCACATGGTATTGCAAACCCAAGCAATGAAGTGTGTTTCTGGGTGATTTACCGCAGGCATCCGGGCCTTCCTCTGTGCCTCATTACCTCAGGCTTGACCAAAAGCCAGTCAGCTTCTGGCCCTGCAGCCAGGGGGGCACCGCGTGTTTTCATTGGCCACTGTATTGCCTTCAAATGTAATCATCAAATTGCTTGCAGATTGCATTTTTTATTTATTTAAGTAAACCGAAAGTGACTAGTTGGAAAGAAGAGACCTGTCTAAGGAATATTTTTTTTAAAGACCGTCAGATGCCAACAGACGTACTTGAATCCGAAGCAGTCCGAAAATGTTCCATAGTGTAATATTGTTTTCCAGTCAGAAAAAAGGGCTTTTTTTCTTTCGGTACATTTTTAAACAATTTTTAAATGATTCATTTTGTTATTGCACTTAAAAATTGTTTAGTTTAGGGTTATCCGAATTCAATTAAGTCGGATCAATACTAGTAGCTTTCTAACACTTTTGGATTTGTGTGTCTAGAGCGGAACTTTCCAGCCCCCGGCAGACAAACGGAATCAGCACCCCTGAACAGCTTACAGGAAGATTTCAGGTTAGAATGTTTTGTCTGTCTTAAACCACATTTACCAGTCTTATTATTGGGACGGCGTAGTGGGAGAGTGGCCGTGCCCAACCCGAGGGTCCCTGGTTCAAATCCCACCTAGTACCAACCTCGTCACGTCCGTTGTGTCCTGAGCAAGACACTTCACCCTTGCTCCTGATGGGTGCTGGTTGGCGCCTTGCATGGCAGGTCCCTCCATCAGTGTGTGAATGTGTGTGTGAATGGGTAAATGTGGAAGTAGTGTCAAAGCGCTTTGAGTACCTTGAGGGTAGAAAATCGCTATACAAGTATAACCCATTTATCATTTATTATACCACATGCATAATTTCATATCCATGTATCGTTTCCGTCAAGATGGAAGGAAGAAAGCTAAAACAATGTTTTATCATTCTATGTGGGTTGCCTTGTAATACTTTATTTTGCGCAATTCCAGTACACTAATACGTAACTCTTTTGACCACCAAACGCAATAAGAAATGTGTGAGTTCCATTCATCCAATAGTGTTACATAAACTTGGTGGTATGTCTGCAGGAGGCGGTACAAGTGAGTCGAGACGAGAACCAGAACTACAAAGAGTACACCATTTCCAGCCCTGCATCACGATCACCTGGGCCTTATTCACCAAATCCTCCTGCCAGTCCTGATGGGAAAAAGGATGGGCTGATAGCCACCACCAACAAAAGGTAGTTTCTCACTTGTTTGAAGTTTTTTTACGGCTTTAAAACTTAACAAGGCGCTGACTGACTCAACAGTTGTAAATTGGATGGAGATAATTACTGGTGGTAAAACGTGTAAAAACATTACATAAAACATAGTATTTCCTTTCGATTTGTTATCCATTTGATATTAAGAGACATTTTTATTCTCTATAGCAATTTACGCATGTCCCGATTCCGCTTTTTCTTTGCCGATATAAACCTGATACCTTTGTATTCTTTTGGGGTCAAAAATACATTTATATTTTATTTTCTAATTTATATTTCTTCTTTACTTAATATAAAACTAAAGTAGATACATTTAATATAGGCTTGTGGATCAGGTGGGATATATTAGTTTTTCCTTGTATCCGATCCAGTACATTTTTCCAATATCGGCCCAACACTGAGTATCTGATCACACTATAATCCCTAATTACAATCTTTTCAAATTAGTTCATTCAAAGTCATGATCTAAGGGGTATGGCAATATTTAACCTTACGATACTGTAATAGATGCCTCTGCTGCATATATTTTTTATGGCTGCTATAAACCTGTGGTGCGTTGTATATTGTTTTATTAATGAAGACACAAACTGCCGCATCAGCCATCTTGGATCACATGAGCAAGAAGTCCCCAAAAAGATGTCCATTCTAACATTACGTTGTCCTCTAAGGGACATTTATTTTGCTACTTGCCAGTCACAGAAAACAAAACAAAGTACACTGTATTCGTATTTATAGACTCTTTACTTCTGTCGCTCAATGACCAGTCACAGAAAACAAAACAATGTGCTGCAATGGCGTAATGAAGTTTAACTGAAATATAAAATCATTGTTAAAATCAAAACCTTGGAAAAAAGGTTTCACAGAGGGAATACATTGTCAGACTATTTACATTGTCTTTCAGCTTGTATAACCATTTGAGGATAGAGTCTTTTTGAAGTGTGCTATTTGACAAGTTGAATAGGATTAAAAGTGCTCTCTTGACACTGCAGCATCCAGTGTCAATAGGTATGGGAATAACAAAGTGGAAGCCACAGGCTTTTACTGTAGTAACAAAGAATATGCACACGATATCACATTCCTCCATTTGCATTCATTTTAACAAAGCAGAATGTGGAACATTCACCACACTTATTGTATGCTGCTCATTTGTTCACTCTCTGTGCCAACTTCATAGGCCACAGGTCAAGTCCAAAATGTTTGGCTTTAAAGAGGTGTTTGGCCAGTCACATTCACAGTATTTAAATACATTTCGTTTTTTCACAGTAACCATGTACATTAATCAGTCTTGTCCAGGTGTACATTTTTTAAAGTATGGGTTCCACAAAATCTACATGTTTCCCATCATCTCACATTTTCAATGTAATCATGGCTTGCCCATTTTATAATAGTTACAATACTGGACCTTATACATATAGTACAAATGTAAATACTAAAAACATTTAACTGTGCAGATTGCCAAGATACCTATGGCGTTGGGGGCGTGGTCAATATGAAGTCATCACATTTTTTTGTTATGATGCATATTTTCTTTTAAAAAGGCAAAAAAAAAATGTATACATACATTTAAAACATATATTTTTCTAATTATATTATAAACCGATTTTTCTTGCATTTTTTTTGTTATTCAATTGATGCTGCTTGTACAATGTAAGTCGTTAATCTTTTTTTTGTTCTAGAAATTTCTCTAATCGTTTTTAGTCAGTCGTTTATCAAAAATGACTGGCAACAAATCTAGCATCTTTTTCTGATGTTATTGTACACTGTATTCGTATTTATAGACTCTTTACTTCTGTCGCTCAATGTCTGCAACGAAAAGCGGGTTGCAGAGAGCCTGACGTTATACTTGCTTTGCGCTGCTGGGATTTTTTTCTCTCCGTAAAAGACACTAGTATCATCTCAAATTTCAAAGATAGCTGTCAGCAGGTATCTCTAATATACTTAAAAATTTGCTACCAATGTTTGTTAGAATTGGGCCCGTTGTTGGCATACAATTGGCAAAACAAGTTAAAAAGAGCGCCAGACTGTGTCTCTTTATCTGGACGCTATATTACATCATATTTTTGCTTTCATGTAAACACAAAAAAAACCTAATTTTTTAGGTGTGGTGGCTAATATGTTGCCGTGGCGCACCGCCACAATCAAATACATTAAGAGAAAACCTTACTGTCAACACACTCATTGTCAGTCATGCTCATTTTTTAGCACAATTTTGTAGTATAGTATAAAAATCAACTCCTAAGGGCCACAACCTGATATTTCTATATATCCTGTCCAGATATGAACTTATATGTAACAATCCCTTACCTTTTTGCTGTCCTTACATTTTAGTGTTCAGATACGCTCATGGTCGCCAGAGGAGAAGAGTTTTAGACTGCCCAGGCCACTTTCACAGGTAGGTTTACACTTAACTAATTTGATATTTGTACATTTTTACACTCTGATGAAGATGACCACCATTAATTTACTCTTGGCATTAAAAAAGTAGTGATCAAATGTACTTACCTGTAGTTTTTATTCACCCACAAGATGAAGGAAAAGTCAATATGTCTGCATAGTTTTCCCGGTGCTACTGTAAAATTTTGTACAGTACACCCCGTAGAATGTGCTAGACAAGCTCATCTGTACGTTTGATTGTGTCATCAAATTTATGAGGTATAATAATTTTCTTAGGACTTTGTTCGCACGCTCATGTCCTGTCCTGATTAACACTGTGTGAGATTGTTTATTCTAACAGGGCTAGCCCCATTCTGTAAGATTAGCATGTTTTAGATCTCAGCTTTTATTCTTCAAGGTGTCACATTCCCTTTTCTAATGCTCTCGTGTGTTCATTGTTTTACTGTAACAGCTGGATACAGAAAAGGTCTGACATTTATCTTGTATAAGTCACAGCCTGCTCAATCAAATGCAAATATTTGTCGTCAAAACAATGACCTTAACTTATAGTTGTTTGTAAGGAGACTTATGAGTCTACATAATGAGTGAAATATGGTAAGGGGAGGCTTGGGGTCATCAAGTGAATGTCACCAAACTATGTAGTGCTTATTTACAACTCCTGCAACAAATCCAAAAAGGGGCTAACTCAGGCCTCCGCATAGCCATCGATGAGCTTTAGAGAGAAGATGTGGGAAAGTTCATTGTGAGCTATTTCAGCTATGTGTGCATGCTTGGCCTCACTGAAGACTGAACATATGAGATGACAGAGCAGGACAAACATACAAGACCCCTTGCAATGGCAGAAGGAATTTCTGCCTATTTTATAACTCTTGTGGACACTTAATAAAGTTACATAGATGTACAGAGGTTTGAACTTCAAAACATGTGGTCCTCGCTTGAGGTTTCAGGGTGAAAGGGTCAATTTTAAAAATGTGTCCACGATTTTGAGATTTGTTCTGTTGACAAATACAATGGGATACAGAATAGGCTGGGCATTTAGAGCAAAAATCTGAATCACGATTAATTGAACTTTCTACCTTGATTTTGCTTGATGCACTCTCAACAAGGCTTGTTTTCGACTAAACATACTCAGTGGCCTAGTGGTTAGAGTGTCTATCCTGAGATCAGTAGGTGGTGAGTTCAAACCCCGGCCGAGTCATACCAAAGACTATAAAATGGGACCCATCACCTCCCTCCTTGCCACTCAGCATCAAGTGTTGGAATTGGGGTTTAAATCGCCAAAAATGATTCCCAAGCGTGGCCACCGTTGCTGCTTACTGCTCCCATCACCTCCTAGGGGCTGATCAAGGGAGATAGGTCAAATGCAGAGAATAATTTTGCCACACCTAGTGTGTGTGAGACAATCATTGGTACTTTTAACTTTAAATATCTTAATAGTCGAATCTGATTTGTTATATTTTACCCATCCTTGACGATCAGTGGAATCTATATTGTTTTTAAGAGAATTAACAGATGATATGTGGTAGTGTATATTGATTGGTCACTAGGTGTCAGTAACATATCGATGTGCTGTAGCACTTATATGTGACTATTCAAAAGTCTAGTAAAGGTACATGGAAAGAAATGCAGTTTTACATTTAAAGAGGAAAAAAAACAAAGAGCTCATTTAGGACTGTTTCCATCTCAAAAATACTAAAACACAGTTTGTGAGGACCATGGCTCTGGCACAGAACCAAGATGACATCAAACTTGACTAAATAGAGGAATGACAGTTGTGGCATAGTTTCTGAATATGAACCTACGGTGGGATATTTACCTTTGCGAAAGGAGAGCTACACCTCCGGGGCGAGGCGCTGCGCCCCGGTGCCCGCACTGTGTCCAATTTCCAGTAAACAGTCGAGGCATGGCGGCGAGAGCGCATCCTGACGAGCCTCAATAACGTCCGCAATGTCGGAACATCCTCCAGACATGGAAAAAACACAGCCAATTGATTTTAGAGATGTGACGTCACTCCTGGAAGTAGTGGCCACTTTAAGGAAGACTGAAAAGATAGCCAAAACTAAGATTTATCTCTTACTCTCTAAAATTATTAGTCTGCACGCAATATTTGTTTAATATTTAAAGAAAAAACACACTCTATTGCACCTGCTGTATAAAATGGGGTGATTAACTCGCCTCAGGAAGGTGTGGTTTTAATATCAAATAATTCAAAAGCAATGTTGATTGTCGAATCAGATTTCAAATCGAATCGTAACATTTGTGACTATTTGAAGACAGCCCTATTCTCAACTACTCTACATTTTGGTTGGTATCCGTTTATGATAGCCAACTGACAGAGACAGAATCTGCTTTGGGTACTGTCAGCTCTGTGCTTGAGTTTTCCTTCCATGACGCTTCTGTGTAGCCGACTAGATGGAACAATGTGTCTTGGTTACTTCTGCTGATTATCTGGCAGCCTTCACATTTTGCGGCACCTGGCTGCTTGTCGTGTAACTACATAACCAGCAGTGTATTTTAAGGGGATGCTTGGCTGGCGACCTTCTATGGTGTACCCGTCCTCTTGCCCGAAGTAGGCTGGGATAGTCTTCAGTTTACCCCTGACCCAAATGAGGATAGGCGCTATAGCGTCAGAGAAAAAATGTCATCTAGCCCCCAGCAAACTTGTCAGGAATGCAATAAGAAATCTCCCTTGATATCACATTTGATACATTTGCAAAACCTTAGGGTTGTTTTGTACTTTTCAAGCTGTTTTTAGAGCTGATTATTGTACATGTACATGTGATTACAGTACTAGAATCTGTTCAAGGCTAATCCAACTGACTCAAGCACGATATGGGACATTCACTCAGATGCCTTAAACAGACAACATATTGAAACCGAGACGACAGAGCTACCCAGTGTTGAAACAGACTAGCGTAAGAGAATGAGTTTTACTGCCAGGAATGTTAATGAGAATGTAAATGGAAGTAGGGTTTTAGGTTCTATAATGACCATTTAATGTGTAGCTTGAAGAAATTAAATCATTTGAAAATATAATGTGTCATGGTGATGTGATCAGCATTAGTCATAGTTCTGACTTCCTCTGGCAAACCAATGTGTCAAAAAGTGTATTTAAGAGAAGTGAACGTGTCATTGAATAGACAATTAATGTACTTAGTACATTTTGGGACTCATATGTCATGTCATTGTCTGATTGATAGAGTCCTAGTATTCTTTCTAATAACGCTGTATTTGAGCTCATGGAATTAACAATGTGTTTCATTGTAATATTTCTCATTGGAAGTGTCTCCAAAACCTACTGTGTCCTTTGAAACTGCAGCCAATAAACCACGGTGAAACAAACTTTAAACACACAGACATACTCAAAAGGCATGCACAATGAGAGTTGTGTAATGGCAACTTGTGGTAGAGACTTCCATCACTCAACCTTTTGGAATTGACTTGCTCCTGTCATGGCTGTCTGTTCGAGGCGGCGTCACGTTTGTGGTATTCTTAGTGACGCCCACTCTTTTTTTTTTTTCATGTTTTTTATTCATTGTTTACCTTTTACTAAGTCATCACTCCACTCATTTGACTTTTATCTTCTGGGACACTTTAAATTTTTTAAATCTCCTTACACTACTTAACTTTTTAACTTTACAATATAGGAACAAATTACACCAAAAAGTCAATCACTATGCAGGGATCATAATTGTCATCTGCTGTTATTCCATTTTCTTTTATCATAAATGTATTGTGACTTCCTCAGAATTTTACAGTCAACACATTTTTGTTTTTGACTAAACTGCAATTTGAGATGATCTCCTGTCCACTGCATAGTATTTTTCTTCCCCCTTCTTTTTCTGGTATGTAAGCTGATATAAAGTGTAATTTTTGTCCCTGCCATCTGTGAGTGACGGTTTCAGTGTATATCATTTTAGCCTGGTGGATGAGTTCCGGGTTTTGGCTGACCTTTTTCCACCAAGGTTGTCGACTGAGGTTTTACAATGATTAGCGTCCCACTGCAGCGCTGTGATTAGTGAGTTGAATTCTTTCAGAGCGCCTCATGGGGAAAAGACTGGGAAGAGGCCTGCCTTGGCCGCTGTGTACGTTATGCTGCTTGGGCTGGCAGGAACACTGCAGCTCAGTAAAAGTGAGATGTGGCGGCTCCATGACAAGGACCTCTGTCCCGACTGAGATGTGAACAGCACTGCTATATCAGGTGATCAGCCGATCTGAAAGGTGCCTAAAAAGCTTTTCCACACTTGTCTTTGCTTCCTCAGTGAGCACAGAGGGATGTGCGCAACAGTATCCCCCATTTTCCAGGGTGTTAGGTATCCTGAGAAAATGTTCTGTACAATAGAGGCTGTGATGGGCCCAGGCTATGTACGACTTGTGCTTGCTTTCCCTTTGCATTACAAGGATAGTCCTTGTGTGATGGATGCTTGAAGAGGGGGTTAGTTGTCACATTTTGGAATCCAAGGAGCCTGCTGACATTCTCAAACTGTACTTGTACCATCACACCAATTTGCAATGTCAAGATGTCGCTGAAATAAGTGCTATTTGTGCCCTATATGCCCAATTTTTGTGTAAGACTATTGCCCTGGTTGTTAAAAGTTTGGATAAACTATGCAAAAAAATACAGTCTAAAATATTACTTAAAGACATTGGAGTTTACTATGTTTAAAATTTGATCAGTTCTGTACAGTGTATTTTGATCATGAACTCTGAGAGGGTGTAGCTAATAATGAAACAGTCAGTTGTCAAGTGTCCATTTTATCGTATCTTTCGGACTTTAAATCGCAGTTTTTTTTCATAGTTTTGCCGGGGGTGCGACATATACTCCGGAGCGACCTATGTGTGAAATTATTAACACATTACTGTTAAATAATATTATTTATCTCATTCGCGGAAGAGACGAAGAAAATGTCAGCAATCGTCACATGTCAACCAATAAGAATTCGGCAGGGGAGGGTCATGGCAGAAAGTGCATTGTGGGTCATGGAATGCTAAATGATATATGTTACTGCCGTAGCTATTAAAATGGATCATTTCATCGTTGGAAGTAAATTATAAAAACTGAGAAGGGATGAACAAAAATGGCACCGAAAAGGAAATCATGGGGGACGGCGTGGCGCAGTGGCAGAGGGGCCTTGCGCAACCCGAGGGTCCCTGGTTCAATCCCCACCTAGTACCAACCTCGTCACGTTCGTTGTGTCCTGAGCAAGACACTTCACCCTTGCTCCTGATGGGTGCTGGTTAGCGCCTTGCATGGCAGCTCCCTCCATTAGTGTGTGAATGTGTGTGTGAATGGATAAATGTGGAAGTAGTGTCAAAGCGCTTTGAGAAGGTAGAAAAGCGCTATACAAGTACAACCCATCTATCATTTATGTACTGCAGATTACAAACTGGACTTAGTGAAATATTTAGCAGAAAACCACAAGAGGAAGCAGCGCATACCTTTGGAGTGGTCAGAGTTGTTTAGAAGCGACATCGAGGAAGAAGATTTCTTCGGGTTTATCGATTTAGGAGTGACAGGTTGTTTGGTAAACGTATAGCATGTTCTATATGTTATAGTTATTTGTATGACTCTTACCATAATATGTTACGTTAACATACCGGGCACAATCTCAGTTGGTTATTTATGCGTCATATAACGTACACTTATTCAGCCTGTTGTTCACTATTCTTTATTTATTTTAAATTGCCTTTCAAATGTCTATTCTTGGTGTTGGATTTTATCAAATAAATTCCCCCCAAAATGCGATTTATACTCCAGTGCGATGTATATATGTTTTTTTTCCTTCTTTATTATGCATTTTCGGCCGGTGCGACGTATACTCCGGAGCGATTTATAATCCGAAAAATGCGGTACATGTTTTTCAGGAAACATTAGAGGTGCCGCTATATCCTGAAGTAAAAGTGGCAATCATCCAGTCTTCCCTGATAGCCGGCCTTCATTTAAGACTAATGCAAAAATAACTTTTGAAAATTGTTAGCCCGTTTTCATTGATTTGGATATATAATTTATCCCAACTGTATATCCTCTTTTGAAGGTGCTCAATTAATTGTCCCCTTCAGTTTTTTTCTTTTCATGCCATGACAGTGTGTGAACTCACTGAGTTCACACACTTTAGTATCAGGGAGTAGACCACAATGACGGATCAAAGATTCCTGCAAGGCTAATATGAGATTGTATCTTTACTTGTCAGCCAACGTCAGGATTCAGAGCATTTATTATCACAGTTGTTGTCATAACCGTTACAGAACAAAGCAGCCTGTCATGATGTTGTCGTTAAGGCCTAAACTGTTTGCTTTTCCCCCGTGAGTTTCTTCTTAGCTTCCTGAGGGTTGTGTTGCATGTAGTTATGTGTGGCATATACAGTATGAAGTGTGACAATATGGAGTAGAGCTCATGTACTATAGGCTGGTATCAGAAGTCTAGATTTGGCTCAGAGAAAACTGCTTAAAGGGGACCTATGATTATTTCTTAATGTTTTGACTTATCAATGTTGTTACAAGGTTGGATACTTGTGTGAATCAATGTTAAAGCATCATATCATATGGTTCGTGCATTTGGGCATTAGCTTGCATGCAGTTTTGGAAGGCTTCAACGCTGTGTTTTGCAATGGGGCTTTTTAAACAGTGGCCAGTTTATTACTTATATGGGCATCATCGTATACTGTATTCTATTGGCAGGACACCTCCCCCTCTGCTGAGCAGAGACTAATTTCCGTTTTATTCATTCTTGTCTCAATGCGTTCTTTTTACTCTTGATGTCAATAAAATTAATACCATATTTTCCAGACCATAGAGCGCACAAGTATTTAAGCAGCACCCACCAAATTTTAGAATAAATAAATTTGTACACTTATTATCCGCACCGACTACAACCCGCTGATATATACCGGTACGAAAGATTTTGTTAATTTAAATTTAGATACCTTTAATTGTTTCCAAGCGGTGGCTGTCACACAGCAATAAAACAGAAGTCATTGTCATGGACCCACTACCTGCTGAAGCTAGCTCTCCAATCAGCAAAACAAACTCAATAACTCCACTGTGACATGTTGGTGAATTTCCAAAGCTGAATCAATACAAAAAGAATTCCATTATATGTTAATAATGCAAACACAGACACTCTTGACCGTGTTAGCATATTTGCTAATGCTGACTACGCTAAAATGATTATATTATGAGCGCGTATAATTATGCATAAACACTCATATGTCACACATGCGACGGTTTAGTAATTATGCATTGCTTTAGTTATATTGTAAAATTTACAAATGTTGCTTGAAGTGATGAATGCAGAATCTTTTCAAGCAGAAATGTTATGGACGAATACTAGATGAAAGGGGACTTGTTTATCCGTTTCAAGGCACAAAACAGAAAGTACATTTCAAATCCAGTTCTGCAACCTTGGTCTCTTAACTTTTCCAGGTCCGCTTTTAATGCATCCGGCAAACAGGGATGTCTTTCACAAGAAAATTATGCAGTGATGCGAGTAGCAGCAAAATACCTGGAAACACCTAAAAATACCAAGGTTAAAGTTGCTTCATACCTACCAGCCACAACATTAGGCACGCCTGCAAAATATAGCAAAACATGCAACTCTAATAATCAACGTACAAAAATTTTACTTAGCGTTATTTTTTCTGTAAGGGCACACTTTGCTATGCCGCATTTTATATGGATTCCATTTTATTGTCAAGATTTACCCATTATTGTATACTAGTAATGCTGAATGGCTTGTGCTTGGGGAATTTAAAAAGGTACTATTTTAGTTCTTATGCTATTTGATTTGGCTGTCTAGTGCTGTGCTGTGTAAGCTGAGCCAGTGTCAGAAGTAGTGTGGGCTGTAGCCACGTTGAAGGGATGTCTTCTGTGTATGGTGCACCCTGTGACTGGACAGTGTGAGGCCTTTTGGCATGGACTTGCAGCCTTTAAGCTTTAGAGCGGTTGTGGCCACTGTGCAGGCAGCATGCCTCTCTTCACCCCCACCGATTTCACTTACAGTGGAAAAGCAAACTCGGGCACTTTTTTTTTCACCCTGCTGCGCAGCCCCCCGGCACACTCACGAGGGGTACCAACCTTGCACGGTTCATGAGCTGGGAGAGATGAGCTTTTACGAGTCAGTACGGTTTATGAAGTTATGTGCGCTGTACAGTATGTTAATGTTCCAAAAGTTGTCTAGGAAAATAGTCAACTGTTCCTGGCCTCTGTATATTTCTGCCAGAAAAAAAAACAAAAAACATGTCAGCTAATATTCCTGTGACCTATGCTCAGGGGAGGGAGGTGAAGCAAAGTTCTCATCATAAAAAAAGAAAAACATAAAGTAAATATCTGCATTATAAATTTACATTTTGTTTTTCAGCATATCGCCATTATGATCCTTGCACAGATATATATTATACATGGGCATTTGACAGCCAGTAACAATTCATCAAACTTTGTTCATACAGAACAGCACTTTTTATGCACAGGCAAATGGCAAAACAAAGGGCTCTACACCAAAAAAAAAAGAAAAAATGAGAGAAGATGACAGACGCACACAGCACTATTGACAATAACAAAACATGACATGGTACTGAGGATTGAATAAAAAACCGCCACCTTTGGCTGGAGAATAACTAATTGATCACTATCTAATAAATGGTATAATACATATTTTTAAATGTATGTAAATTCAAAATAAAATATAAATATAGTAAAACAATATTATTCTTGCTGGTCAAACAATACATTCATTCAGTGAATCAGAGTACTGTACTGCACTTAAAGGCGGCATACTGTTAGTGTAAATGTGACTCCAAAGAAGTCGCTGCTGCATTCACCCACAGGACATGTATGTCTTTTGGTAAATGTGGCCATGGCTGAAATGTAATTTCTTTTAAGATAATTGTTTCTTTTTGTGACTGTCTAAATTATACACAAACATTTTGCATGTTGTTTCTCTAATTTGCTTACAGCAAAATTCCTCTCTAAATGACGTGTTTTTGGCTGTACCCCTTGTACTGTGCAGCTGTATTGTATTCTCTCCAGTCACGATGCGTCTCTGGGAAACCACAGACCTACCACATTGCTTCCCGTAAAGTAATATGTAATGAACTATTTCTTAATGCATTTGTGCGTCTTTTAAAGAATAAATGAGAGATACAGAGAGAGAGAGATTCAATGTTTCAACACATTTTTGCACAACTTGTTGTTTTTCAAGAAGGAACTCACTGGCAAAATGAAGTTCACCTGTAAAGGGTATAGTGTGGTACATTTTAGGTTTCGTACTGAATTTTTACCCGGAAGCCAAACTTTGTGATTTATGCATGTTCTGAAGTTCCACCAACTTAAGCCACCCCCATTAATATTTACAAATAACAAATAACGTGGAATTTACTTTGGTAAATTCTATAGAAGACTATTTATTTCTTACATATATTTTGAAAAACGTGATGTTTTTCTCTATGCATGTGCCTTTTGAGAGTTCATTTTAGACTTTGTAAGGTCATGCTACCTATAATCAAAACGGATGTTGATTTACCTTTTTTTTTGTTTTTTTATTTTTTTTAGAAATAAGAATTTATAAGGAACCAAATCGTTAAGCAGAATCAAAAGGGAAACCATAACCGGAAAAATCTAAATTACCATTCATAGTTGCTTTGTAGAGTGGCCTTTCCCATCATTTTCAGCAGACTGCATTGCAAATACCCCCCCCCCTCCCTCCCTCCTCACCCTCCCTCCCTCCCTCTTGCGCTCAGGATAGGTTGAATCCCTTCCCTATAGTACATTTGGGACGGCGTGTGAGAGTGGCCGTGCGCAACCCGAGGGTCCCTGGTTCAATCCCCACCTAGTACCAACCTTGTCAAGTCCGTTGTGTCCTAAGCAAAACACTTCACCCTTGCTCCTGATGGGTGCTGGTTGGCGCTTTAGCTCCCTCCATCAGTGTGTGAATGTGTGTGTGAATGGGTAAATGTGGAAGTAGTGTCAAAGCGCTTTGGGTACCTTGAAGGTAGAAAAGCGCTATACAAGTACAACCCATTTTATCATTTACTGTATGACATGCAATGTGTGGCCCTCCGCAGACCACCAATACTATAATGAAACCTTAAATGGATACAAGCTTTACAGTATACAGGAATCTCAAAATGTCCACTGTAATGTGATGTAATGTGTCAATTTCTGCACATCAAAGTGTGTATTCCTAAATAGTGAGTGTTAAATGAAAGGCTTAGAAAATGCTGATGATTTTTCATTATTTTGTGAAGTCATTGGCACGCTGCTCGTCATCTTGTTGCCTCTCATTCTGTTTGTTGTTCATTTTGCTTCTAATCTTCTACATATGGCTAACATTAGAAGTAGCCTCATTGTGTGTGGCCAGCGGATTGAGAGGGGCGGCGGGATTAGTATTGGCATCACAATGATCCGTCACTTAATGAATGCTGCTGCACTACTTAAACTTGAGCCAAGAAAATACTGTACATTTACAGAGAATTATGAAGGATGGAAATGACAGTCTGACTTTGAAAGGTTACTGTGTAAATTACTTGGTAGTCCTGGAAGGCTCCAATTTTGACCCATTGTAAATTGTTCAATAATTAACTGAAGAAAATAAGATTAACAAGGTCAAGGTGCTGTTTTATTTAAGCCAACTCTACAAGTGCCTAAGATCTGTGACCCTCAGACACTCTTAGATAAGTCAATAGAGTATAAAAACTAAAGTATTTCAATGAAATATATTCATTTGTGGCATAAACTCATGATTTGTGTGTTGTCATAGGTACTGTTCTTTGTCACAGAATATGAATATGCTGTAATATGCTGGTGCTAAGACATAATTACAAGGCCGGTTCAATCAGTGACAGTGAGTGAAAGGAGTGTGTTGCTTGAAGGAACCACTGGATAAAAAACATGTTTACATACACACTGCCATTATTATTTGTGGTATAATTAGTATTTTCCCCAGTTTGACATTTGCATGCCATTGTTCTTTGTTGGTCTCACATGATTAGACATTGAATAGATTGATTTTGCATGGCAATGCCAGTCATCCCAAAATAAAACGTTTCAACAGTCAGTGCTGGTTTATGCCCTGTAATTGAATCTGCAGGGTGGTAATGACGATGATGCAGAGGGACTTGCATGGAGCCAGACTGAAGGCCCCTTTCACTGGCACTGTCCCTAGCATCACAATTGGCCTTGATCTGAAACAGCTGCCCTCATTTGAGTTTTGCCAGTTCCTGTTTTTGTCTTTTGCTGTGGGCAATATTATACACTCAGATTATACAGTGCTGAAGCAGTGCTAAGAAGAAGCCAATCATATTCATTGAATTAAAGAAAATCCTCCAAAAACATGGCAGAGTATGTAACCAACTCGTTGAAGCAGTTGTAGCGTAGCACTGAAGAAGAGTGAGTGGAAAACGCCAGCCGACAAGTTAAAATATTTAAACGGCACACATTTATCCATGAAGATATGGAATTGCTGCTGATTGTGTGTTTGCCAGAAAAGTAGCGTGAAAGAGATGCCGTAGAAGGTAAATTACTACATTACTTCATAAAACTACTATAGTTGTAGGATTTGATATAATATATACAAGTTAGTTGTTGTTTCTAAAAGGTATGTGTAACATGTTAAAACATTTTTCGGAGTGCCAAACACCAATGAAAATGTGTTATTCATTCCAACGGGTGGCGCTTTTTTGCAATAGTTTTTTGAGGTACGAGGCGCGTCACAGAATAAAATAAACTTTTATCCCAGGGTACTATAATGTGTTTGTTTAAACACTTGTGATCATAATTTTTTTACACTTGAGTTGCGATCATCAGGATCCATTTGTTATAAATAGATAATTTAATCTCTAAATTGGATTCACAGACACAATGGAAATGAATTGGTAGGGTGTGTTTAACAACTGAGGGTGCCTCTGTACATACTGAACAGATTATTGGGTACACATGCACAACATGATGGGGTCCAATAAAGGTTCTGTATCCAAGTATGTTTTTACAAAGCACTACCGAGGTCGGCAGATTGTGGTCCACATATAGTACCAAAGGATCTCCCAACACCAGTTAGAGATTTAAAACACATTGTTACATGTGTAAAATATAAAAGTGCAATCGAAAACATGCACACTGCTCTGCATACATCCATGTTTCAGCATATCAACAGTTTACTTGAGCCTTTACTATGTAACACGTCCTTGCTGCAATGTTTTTTTTACTTTATTAGTTGCAGTTATTAAGTGTTAATAGGAGCTGTTTTATGACATGCCAGGGTTCGGCATCAGTGCATTTGCTGTATTGTAAAGTGCAATGCAGAAGGCCAAGTAAAGGTACACCAACTTTGGGCTGGGGGAAAAAGTTTGAATGAAATACTACCCAACTTTGACACGTGACAAATATGGAAAGGAAGGGACTCACTTTGTTTTGTACGTTCTGTTCTCTTCTGCTTAGAAGAAATACCAAGACTTAGTATTACATCACCATTCTACAGCTCATCTCCAAAATGTGATAATGATTTCTTCCTTGCTCCACAAAGTCAAGTGAAGCAGAAGATCGATGTATTTCTTGGGTAGTGCGGCAGACTGGAACATTTATTTATAACGAGGGAATGAGAGAAAATAACTTCATACAGTTTATCCACATGTTTCATTGTCATGAACACCCACATTTAATGTGTTTTTTCTGTTTCAGATGTACCATCTAACCCCCAAAAAATCCATGGAAATGGCTGTAGTTTTTGCCAAATCCTGTTTATTAACACGGTGGTGGAAAAAAAATGTTGCCTTTTGAATTGACATTTGATTGTCACTAGTGATATATTATTATGGTTGTAGATTGCAGAGCTGTAGAACTACCCTGCGTAAGAGAGGTTTTGTTTAACTTTGATACACAGTATATAGGAGTTCCAATTCAAGAGCTTTACCTAATTTAATACTATGTACTGTAGCCAGTGAGTGGTTCTCCTCCATCTTCGACCCTCCATATTAATGATAACACATATTGTGGCCTATGTACAGTTTAGACATGTCCTGAATCCAGCTATGAACTTCACAAACACACCATACACTGGTGAAATACCAGGCATGCTTTGTGTTCAAGTTAGTCAGTTACACCACCATGTTATATAATAATGCTGATATCATGCATGTTAAATAGATGCACAATCTAAAAACAATTATTTTTTTATTTTAAAACTAATGGCTTTCAAGAGTCACGTTAAAGTGCTTCCCAGCTGTACTGTGTTTACAGCAATTAAAACCATCAGAGGCCATTGGTTTGTTTTTCTTCCGCCTTCCTTTTTTTGTTTTTCTCTACTTGGCTGCATTCCTCTTGAGTCTCATAGATCACTGTTGGATTTTATCTGAAAAACCTGCCTGCAGTTTGAGAGCAAGATTCACATTCAGCAGCCAGACAGTTACATAACATAAGATTGGTTTGCATTAGTGTGGATTCATCTGCACCACTAGTGTGGTTTCCCTCAGTCTTCATAAAGAGACTGTAAAGCCCTTACAGTATTTCTGTCAGGTATATATGCCCTGGAGATATTGTTCACAGCAAGAAAAGGACATGGGTGGCGCTATTCCTGTACTCCGATCATATGGAATATGTGATCTTATGAGCCGGCAGTTATTATGTTGGGATTATTTTGTGAAGAGTCCCAGAGAGACATCTCGGTGATCGTTTCTGTTAAAGGCTTCATGGCACGCATCCCCAGTCTGCCCACTCACAAAGGAAAAGATGGAGGGAATTGTACTTAATTGAGAACAGAACGTTGTTTAAACAGTTGCTGGTGGTGGCATTGAACATAAAAATCTTTGACGTCATCACTGCCAATGGACCCTTCCGACTTTGGCCGCTAAGCGAGGCCCCCTTGGTTATAGTTATGTCCCACACATTTCCTCAAAAATGGTGGAAGATCAGCAGTCACTTTCTTGAATTTCAGACATATTTGGCATACCTTTCTTTACCGATGTTGAAAATCTGTCGCAGTGATCACTTAAGAGGGGGCAAAAGTACTTTGCCAAAGGCTACACATTCATGAAATTCGTGTTTTCAGAAGGTGCAAATTGCTAATGTGCGTGTTGTTGCAAAGTACTGGCGGTCAATACAAGACTACACATTCAAATTTATTGGGGAAAAATAGATTACTTATGCTGTCATTACTACTAAACATAATCGCCCAGTAAGCCACATTAAAGGAGACGTTGCGTAACGTTAGGTTTCTCCACGAGCTGGTACCACTACTACCTCTTTAACATTCGTAAGAAAAAACAATACATGTCTTCAGTAGGTCTGTAGCTACCAACATAGGCCTATGTGTCATCAACAAATCAAACTACTACATTAAGCCACCTCTTTTTGTTCACATTCATAAAAAAAACCCGATACATTTGTTGAGTAGCCATGTCGACGAAGCAAACAACTACTAAAACAGGACTATTCAGCTGACAGCCCGCGGGCCGCAGTCGGCCCACCGAAGCTTTTTATTTGGCCCGCCAAACATCACCCAAATAGACTTGATGAAACCATTAAAGGCCTACTGAAATTAGATTTTCTTATTTAAACGGGGATAGCAGGTCCATTCTATGTGTCATACTCATATATCCACATTGCAAGTGCCCAATGCACGCCAAATAACCATTTTTTTCTGAAATTAACAGAAATTGATTTTCAGTGTCTGTCTCAAGGATCACACCTGATTGTTTGTGGGACAAACTTTGTTGTAGTGCAGGGGTGTCAAACTCAAATACAGACTGGGCCAAAATTTTAAACTGAACAAAGCCGCGGGCCAAGGTTGAACAAATTAACCTTTTAATAGGGACCCAAACAAGGTTTGCATTGAATAATGAACAAGCAAGACTTATATAACTTTATAGTGACATGCAAAATCGAGTTTCAAATAATACTAATAGTTAAGAAATATCAATGGCATATCAAATCAAATTTAAATAGAAATTGAATGCCTCTTTTCTATTTGCAGCCTTCTCAGGTAAATATCAAAATAAACTTTTCCCACAGGCTAATAATAAATGTTTATATTGTAGCGTCCAGGAAGAGGTAGTACTGCAAGGGGTTCTGTGTATTTGTTCTGTTGTGTTTATGTTGTGTTACAATGCGGATGTTCTCCCGAAATTTGCTTGTCATTTTCCTTTAGTTTTGGTTCACAGTGTGGCGCATATTTGTAACAGTCTTAAAGTTGTTTATACGGCCACCCTCAGTGTGACCTGTATGGCTGTTGACCAAGCTTGCATTGCATTAGCATGTGTAAAAGCCACATATATCATGTGACTAGGCCGGCACGCTGTTTCTACGTAGGAAAAGCGGACGTGACGAAAGGTTTTAGAGGACGCTTGAGGCAGTGCCTTTAAGGCACGCCCCCAATATTGTTGTCCAGGTGGGAATCAGGAGAAATTTGGGAGAATGGTTGCCCCCTGTGATTTTCGTGGAGGGCACTGAAATTTGGGAGTCTCCTTGAGGGGGGGGGGGTTAGCAAGTATGAGTATTAGCGGTGAATGCGGTGTTACAGCGACACCGCCGCTGTATAACACCGGCGGGCCAGCTCTAATGTTAATGTGATATTGCCTGAAGGGCCAGCTCTAATGTTAATGTGATATTGCCTGAAGGGCCAAATGAAAATACACGGCGGGCCAAATTTGGCCGGCGGGCCAGAGTTTGACACCTTGTTGTAGTGGGAGGGTGCTCTGCATTTCCTACGATCTGATTGGTTGAAGTACTCAGAATGATTGACAGGTTTGAAGCACGCTTTAATGGCTTCAACCCTGAGTCTTAACTGTGTAGTCTACGGGTAGCGCAGAATGGTTATTTCACCTTATGGAACCTTTTGAAGAACCGTGGAGGTTAACAAGGAAATAGTGTTAAGTGAAAGTACTACTACGTACTTGTTTTTTGATGTTGGTTTTTAAAGGGTCTTACATCAAAAATAAAAAAAGCAGTTGTGGGTCCCTGGAGCCTGGAAACTTCTTGAAAGGAATATAAACAGTATTTACTTTTAATGTGTATAGGTATACATGAATGTGGTTAATGGTGTTTATTTGGTGGGATGTCTTACAATGTGTCTGGCTTGAGGTGCGTGCATGTGTGTGAGTGTGCACGCGCATGCAAAACAAGTTTACTGCTAAGTCACTCATCCATTTTTATGAACTAACTATAGCTTGATCAGTCAACCTTTGCGGGCGCTTTGTTTCTTGTGGGAGCAGTGACAATAAAAGATCAATTTGCACCTCCCAAGGGAATAAGCGGTAGAAAATGGATGGATGGATGGATAAGCGGTAGAAAATGGATGGATATTCAAATGTTTTTATGAGCTTATTTTTTGGAACTTCAGTCTAATGCCTATGTGGCGCCCTCTTCTGTCCAAATTAAGTACACATCCTGCTTCCTTGGCCTTTCCTGTCCCATACCCTGTTGATTGTACAACATTCCTGACTGAAATGTGCAGCTTTTAATCGTATGATAGTGAACGATGTCCACAACCATTGGGACTAAATAATTGACTTGTATGATTCTTGTGGAAGTACAGATTGCCTTTCAACCAAACTAGTAAATGTTTGTGCAGCAGGATATGTTTGGAACCGATATGTAGTCTGCAAAGATATACAACCAAGATAAAATGAATGCTGAAGTTTGTTACTGGGAATGTTTGATTTGCCAGCAGCAGCGGAATGTTGGGTGTGACTCCTATCAAGGGCACCAAAGACGAGTGGCAAGGTGTTTTGTTAATGTTGTGAAGGTTCTTTACATTTATTTGTATTAAGGAAGTACTTTAGCCTTATACTATCATAAATATTGAATATTATGTAGTATATAATTGATATATTAGCACTGCAAAATTGATTTTGTCTTTACTTTCACTAAACACTATTTGCAACTTTTCTTTGCAGGACTTCTCTCCTTCAGACAACCGAAACAGCTTTGTGTCGAGCAGAACCCCTACTCCACCAGGACGCTACTCGCCCAATAACACTCTCGATCAGGACGTTCATATGGCTCCTCGTCGCAGGTAAACATTCTGTATGCAGCACCTATTCATCCGTTTGTCACATTTATCAGTGTTCCAAGTGCGACTACATCTCTGCAATTGAAAGTTACAACTTTTTTAAAGCATGATAGAAGTGTTGATATACAAGGTTGCAATTTTATTATACTAATACAGAATCTGGTTGTTTTATGGATTTGTCACCCCAGACATTGCTGGTCCAAAAAATTAACTTGGCAAAAATAAAATAATGTTTATCTTAACATAATATTTGAGAAACCCCAAAAATATAAAGTTGATTTCAAATTAGTTTGAACTGGTTCCACTCAACTTTGTGCACATAATACAAAAACTGGAGTTGAATGTTGAATCAGTTTAATAGTGAAGTGAATTATATTTATATAGCGCTTTTTCTCTTGTGACTCAAAGCGCTTTACATACTGAAACCTAATATCTAAGTTACATTCAAACCAGTGTGGGTGGCACTGGAAGCAGGTGGGTAAAGTGTCTTGCCCAAGGACACAACGGCAGTGACTAGGATGGCGGAAGCGGGAATCGAACCTGCAACCCTCAAGTTGCTGGCACGGCCACTCTACCAACCGAGCTATACCGCCCCAATATTGCTTACTGAAACTGGTTTGACATAATGAATGATATATATATATAAAGTTAACCTGCATTTTTATTTAGAAATCAGTGTTTAGCCATAAGGGGAATATTTTGCATCTTACAGTGACCAGTGGTGATACACACACATCATCCATCCATATTCTTCCGCTTATCCTAATAACGCTCATAGTACTCCGGCGTCTATCACGCCTAACACACTGCAAATAAGATCTGACAAAATATAAGATAAAAATAACAGATTTTAGGAAAACATACTAAAAACTAATGAAATTATCTCTCCATGCAGCATGTAATTTTTACTTCATAAGACATCCTAAATTAAAAGTTCTATATCTAGGATTATAAACTAGGAATAAGCATTTCATTCTGAAAATAAGCATTATTCAACTTGCAGTTATTAAATTAAGCATTCTCGGGATGATGCAGAATCGTTGAACAAAATGTTCTATGTTGGGAAAACCAATATTTTATTTGAATAGTTTTTTTCTCAATGTTAAAACTAGAATAGACAATAGATATTCATGCTGAAACTAAATTTATGCACTAAAGTCAATGACTAAAAATAAGTAAAAAGCTTTTAAAACTAGATGATTTTTTTGTAATATTTAAATGTAGGCAAGTAGCAAATATTTTGCAGTGCATACCTGTAAATGAAAAGGCAGACTACATCCTGAACAACCATTCACACTCACATTCAATGAGTGGGAAGTGAACCCATGCTGCTGGGAAACCAACACCCCCCCAAACACACACACCGTAATCCAATCAACATGTAAGGGTAAAATGTCGGACGGAATATGGGAGCTGTGCCGAATTGTCACATCACATCACTGAGCAGCGAGGGCACCTCTCCAGCAGCCATTTCCAATTTTGGTTTGTAGGCGTTTGATCCAGAGCTGGTCTTGAACCGACATTTGGCTACTCATCCTTCACAATAGTTACTATTCTAGAATTTGTCTGGGTAGAAACCAGATCTGCAGACATTCCATTTGTATTGATGCAATGATTGTTTCCTTCTTCTTAAGGCTGTGTTGAAACCGCTAATGGGCTGTCACACCAATGTCTCCATAAAAATGTACAATTGCTGCAGCTGTGCGTATGTCAGAGTGCGCAAGTGTAGTTCATTGCAGCGGCAAACACGTTCCATGTTCCTCTGGGGAACACACCAACTCTGTGTACCACCTTTCCCTGCCTGTGTTTTCTTCACCAGGTCTCTGAGGTGATGTATCTGGGATTAGTAATTTTACAGTGAGCAGATGCAGCCCTCTTGAAATTAAGTGTAAAATTGCATGCTACAGCTTTAACTTAAAGTCTGTCCAGTAATGCTTTGTGTCCACTGTTTTTCGCTTTTTCCACAGTGCAGGAGGGTTGACTTTGGCCCCAGTTGGGTAACCACAATTGGTGATATGATGTGTCAGCAATTGCAGTCACATGCAAACACCCAGTGTTCCCAGAAAAAAAAAAGGTCTGATTTCCCCTCTTCCCCTAATTGGCCTCTTGTTTGGAGCCCCCAGACTGCACACAAAGCCCCTCTCTCCTCCTTCTCAGCCAATCCCAGCCCTTCAAACACCCATCTGCCCGCCCATTTATGTAGCGTGGCCAATGAGTTGCAGACCAGGGACACACCTTTTCAGTGAAACTCTTGTTTTTCTGTCCGGTCTGGTGTAGATAGGTGTATGGTATGCATCTGGCCGTGTTTATGAATATGCTTTTTATACATGCATGAGTTACCAGGACAGTATAGTCTTACTGTAGAGTGCTTCTTTCGCTTGTTCTCTATTGCTCTCTGAGGTGAGTGTTTTATGTTTAGTTTGTGTAGATTAACTGTCTTGTGCACACTATTTGAGGAAGCTGTCTTTAGGAGATGTTAATCAGCATTTTTTATTTTAAATATGTTGCCAACTCTGCTTTTTTGTATGGGGGACCAGATAAAAAAATATGTAGCCCTAATTAAGTACACAGCAGGGAATATCGGTCACAATTTGTCTGACTTTTTATTCTCTCTGTAAAATTGTGCAGTCCTCTGCTTCTTGCTGTGTCCCTAACTGCTGTTACTTGAATTCCTCACAATACTTTCCATTAGTTTTGAGATTGCGTGTCAGCAGGGATGGCGAGCAAAGTACGAAGGGAAATGTGGCTGTTGAGGGTGGAGCTGAGTGTGTGGAGAACTTGGAGTTTGGACTTATGAGGTCTGTTGTTAATTTGAGCAATGTTCAGAGATGCAAAGGAAATTTTTTTTGCTTTGGCTATATTTTTGTTGTTGCCACGTTAGTATTCAGAGAACAATGTGCTAAGACACCATGCCTGTGTGTTCCCTTATACTCAATGGGGCAAACTGATTCCCAGCGTACATTCATTCTTCAGTGACGCGGGTTTTCCTGTTTTGTCTGTCTTGAGCAATTTTTGGAACCAAATTAAAGCTATGTCATTGCGGGGAAAGTCCTGCCTGTGGGATTTGTGTGTTACAGTGTAATGAAGCCACACGCACCATGCAGAGGAGGCCTCAATGACTTCAGTGAAGATCCAGTTTATTCTTGACAGACTCTTTGCTCCTGTGTGAGAGTCGTAAATTTTATTGAATAGAGACATGGATATTCCATTTTTATTAAGTTGCATTCTTTTATGTAATTTAGTGTTAACCACAAAGAGTCATCACTCTAAATTACCCAGCTGGATCAGCACTTCAAATTTATTAAAAAAGGGTTGCAGAAGACAGAACAAGTGCAACAGTGCTGTCCACATACAGTAAAAGCAAGTTAAACAGTAACTTGCCAGTGTTATGTCATGCCAGGTGGGACAGTCCTTCAGGTTAACTTAAATGACCCTGGTTGAGTCCACCACCTCTCTTTGTGTGTGTGTGTGTGTGTGTGTGTGTGTGTGTGTGCGCGCGAGTTAAATCGTCCCGCTCCACACCTGGCTCGACCGGTGTACACAACCAACCGGTTCTTACTAAGAGCCAACACTCAGCAGCTCTCGCTCCCCACATATTTGTCTTTGTGTATTTTGTAATGTACAAAAGCATCTGCCAGTTGAGGCTTCAATGCATGTTTCTTCCAGTAAAAGTGTTTTTCCACCCGACCAGGGACAAAGAATGTGCTTGTAAACAGAGCTACTGTTCTTCTTCATTAGCTGCCATGTCATACTTCCCCCTTGGTGAAAGGTCACTTCCACCACTCGTGTGTACACCGACTTCTTGCATATAACCACACACACAAACTTGTTTTTTACCAATATGTAATAGTTTTCCTCATGCTGTTTTGTGCGTTGCAACTGGGCCTGGTGTCAAGTGTTGAGGATGTGATGTCGTTTCTTGCCTGCGGTGTGAACTTTTTCTTGTCTGGTGGTCAAAGTTCCAAAGCCAGCTGCTGCCCTCACATCATTTCCTCTGGATTCCATGCTCACAACGTCTTTGAAATACTTGTTTCTACCAGTCATGTCTTGCAGCTGGAGCTGTCTTGGAATAAACGATTGGCATAGTTTAATCTGATTCTTTAGATTTTGACCATGGTCGACAAAAAGTCAAATCTACAGCATTTTCTAAAGAGGAATAAACAGTTGTTGATTTGTACTAGTCTATATGGACTGGTCACTAGGGGTCAGTAACTTACTGGGTGTGCTCAATTTCATGTTTTAGCATGGTAATTATAAAAGAAATAGTCTTTCATTGAAGTGAACAAAAAAAAAATCTCATTTGTGACCATTTCCACCTTAGTTCAATGACAGACCTCCTGAGACCTCAATTAGTCCACCGGAACATGCGTTTGTTTCGATCAGAGGGATAATGAAACTTGTCAAGACACTTTTTCCATATTCAATCATCCATCCATTTTCTACCGCTTATTCCCTTTTGTAGGGGTCGCGGGGGGCGCTGGCGCCTATCTCAGCTACAATCGGGCGGAAGGCGGGGTACGGGATAGGTTGATTGGCAACACATGAGGTGGCGACTTGTCCAGGGTGTACCCTGCCTTCCGCCCGATTGTAGCTGAGATAGGCGCCAGCGCCCCCCGCGACCCCGAAAGGGAATAAGCGGTAGAAAATGGATGGATATTCAATCAGTTACATTTAATTCCTTCAACAAAAACAACATACTTACAGATATCTCCCGACAATTGACTACACACGTCACCACGCTTGTATAAAGTGGATGCACGTGTGCCTTTATTCAAAACACAAGGGTTTTTATGCCAAAATCAAAGAAAGGGGATGGCTTTACTTTGGTGTCTGAATCCAAACTAACATATGACGCTGTCATTTGGAAAGAACTTTGTGTAAGAAAATACAATGCTTTTGTCTTTATGCCACCCCCTTCCCATTGGAATTAGCAACCCTCCATCCATCCATTTTCTGCCGCTTATTTCCTTTTGGGGGTGCTGGTGCCTATCTCAGCTACAATCAGGCGGAAGGCGGGGTATGCCCTGGACAAGTCGCCGACTAGCAACCTTTTCAATAGAAAATAAGATATTCCAAATCTGTGTTGAATGTTGTTCAAAGTTCCCAACATCTGTCTAGTCATTTAGTATTAGGCCATAAATTACAATAATTAATCTCATATTGTGCATGAATATTCTATAAGCAATCCTTAAAATCCTTCTAAATCATAACCTTTCAAAAAAGGCGAAACTACCGTTAAGTGAGATGCTCTGTTCTGCAGCAGCACCACGAGGACATGAAACTTGAAAGTAGGTCGTGATAATGCATTTTGATAACACATTCTAATTGTGTCCTGTAAATTTGACAGCAAAATCTAAACAAACGCATTCTCAATGCACTGTAGAGTCTTCGCAAGCTCTAGTGGCTAACATCCCTCCATAGTGGGAAGCTAATTCCAAATCACTAATCCTCGACTCCAAGGCGGAAAATAAACTGTTTCTTACAAGTATCAGCACTGACGGACGAGGAATAGCTATACATGCTACATTACACATCGTTGGAGGATAAACTAACCAGTAACTGCTAAGCTAGAGCTCTTGAATGTACACAGAGGTGGGCGGATCAATATAAATACGGACAGTATCGATACAAAGTATAGCATCAGGTCAGGTACCTGGTCAATACTACAGTGCTTAGATTATTTTTTGTCAATTTTTTTGTTGTTTTTGTTATTTACACATTCAGGAAATAACTGTAGACACAGGTGGGCACTAAGGGAAAAAAACAAAGGATTTAAATCAGAGATTATAGTTGGAATTAATTCAAATATATAATTGATGTTATGCCGCCATTCTGTGTTTTTGTCTCATAATTGTAATCAAAATGTGATAATGTAAAGATTTTGAAAATTGTCAATACCAGAATGGCCAATAATGCCCCAGTAGCTACTTGGTATTGAATCGATTCATGAATTAATTTTTAGTATCACCCAAAACTAAACAGAAGAATAAGTTCTTAATATTATTTTAACAGATGTGTAGATAGAACCTTGTTAGAAAAGTAACCAGATATTAACAAGTAAATTAATAATATTTTTGAGGAAACCATAAATGACAATATTACTGCAAATGTCAGCAGCCATTTAGGGGCCTTTATATCTTGTTTTAAATGGTTGTATTATCATTTATGTCATGATATGACTTCAGGGCAGCACCGTGGAGGAGGGGTTAGTTTATCTGCCTCACAACACGAAGGTCCTGAGTAGTCCTGGGTTTAATCCGGGGCTCGGGATCTTTCTGTGTGGAGTTTGCATGTCCTCCACGTGACTGCGTGGGTTCCCTCCGGGTAATCTGGCTTTCTCCCACCTCCAAAGACATGCACCTGGGGATAGGTTGATTGGCAACACTAAATTGTTGGCCCTGCGATGAGTTGGTGACTTGTCCGCCCGATTTTAGCTGATAGGCACCAGCGCCCCCCGCGACCCCAACGGGAATAAGCGGTAGAAAATGGATGGATAGATATGACTTCATGTATATCGTTAACGCCGGAGGCTACAATATGTTGTGATATAGATTTTAGGCCTAATCTCCTATCCCTACTTGAAAGGAAGTGTAAGTTAAAACAAAGTTTTTGTATGTTTTTGAACCATCACCTTTGCAAAAGAAGGGCTATGCCTGTGGGGTGAGGCGGTGCGTCCTGGCCCGCGTCGTGTCCAATTGCCAGCAGTACGGCAGGCATGAGGCTCGCCTTGGATTAGCGAGCTTCGTGCCTGGCAGCGGTGTGTCCTGACGAGCCTCAATCACATTCTCTATGTAGAAACATTCTCCCAACACTATTGTTAAAATGTTATCGTGTGAAGATAAAAATATTTTTTATCGAGTAAGAGACGTGGGAGTCCAAAATATATCCAGTTGAGACACGTGATGTCATACCAGGAAGCAGCGATCGCTCATCTGAAATTGAACGTATTCTGTAAAAAATCTTTGTCTGCAAACAAGTATTTTACAAATAATCAAAGAAGGCATGAACATCTGCTGACTGCAGGGCACTCAGGAGGAATTATCTTGTCTCCCTCCCACAGAGTATAGTCGAATCAGACTCGTCCAACTCGAATCTTTGACAGTTTGAAGACAGCCACTTGCAAGTATATCGATCTTTTTTTTTTTCTTTTTTACAGTAGTTCAAGCTCTGAATCCAACATGCAGAGGTTTGACAAGGACTCTGAGGTGTACAAAATGATCCAGGACAATCGGGAGTTTCGTGTGACGCCACGTCAGTCCAACACCTTCAAAATGCTACAAGAGGTTCTGGAGGCTGACGAGAAAGGTTAGAACACACAATGTGACAAATACCATAAAGTTCGACAAATGAAATACATACAGTGGGGCAAAAAAGTATTTAGTCAGCCACCGATTGTGCAAGTTCTCCCACTTAAAATGATGACAGAGGTCTGTAATTTTCATCATAGGTACACTTCAACTCTGAGAGACAGAATGTGGAAAAAAAAATCCAGGAATTCACATTGTAGGAATTTTTAAAGAATTTATTTGTAAATTATGGTGGAAAATAAGTGTTTGGTCAACCATTCAAATCTCTCACTGATGGAAGGAGGTTTGGGCTCAAAATCTCACGATACATGGCTCCATTCATTCTTTCCTTAGCACAGATCAATCGTCCTGTCCCCTTAGCAGAAAAACAGCCCCAAAGCATGATGTTTCCACCCCCATGCTTCACAGTAGGTGTGGTGTTCTTGGGATGCAACTCAGTATTCTTCTTCCTCCAAACACGACGAGTTGAGTTTATACCAAAATGGATACATGGATGATACAGCAGAGGATTGGGAGAATGTCATGTGCTCAGATGAAACCAAAATATAACTTTTTTGTAAAAATTCAACTCGTCGTGTTTGGAGGAAGAAGAATACTGAGTTGCATCCCAAGAACACCCTACCTACTGTGAAGCATGGGGGTGGAAACATCATGCTTTGGGGCTGTTTTTCTGCTAAGGGGACAGGACGATTGATCCGTGTTAAGGAAAGAATGAATGGGGCCATGTATCATGAGATTTTGAGCCAAAACCTTCATCCATCAGTGAGAGCTTTGAATGCTAGACCAAATACTTATTTTCCACCATAATTTACAAGTGAATTCTTTAAAATTCCTACAATGTGAATTCCTAGATTTTTTCTTTTTTCACATTCTGTCTCTCACAGTTGAAGTGTACCTGTGATGAAAATTACAGACCTCATTTTAAGTGGGAGAACTTGCACAATCGGTGGCTGACTAAATACTTTTTTGCCCCACTGTACATATCTATAAATACGCTTGAGTCATGGTGACCAGCTGTAGAGGGAGCGTGATTTGATGGCGTGCACAACCTGGAAGTGCTTCAACTGTTTTGTCAAATGTCTGCTGGCATCTTTTGTATTGGAAGCAACCGTCTCCCCAAGTACAGCTTGTGCTTGCATATGGATATCATTTGTGTTGTTAGCACAGAGAAGCTCCCCTGAGTCTAATTTATGTTGTGGAAATCAGATTGTGGAATGCATGTGGGATGTGAATTAATTCTCATACTAATAACATTCTTTTATGACATGAAGATAACCAGTGGGAGGACGTGTGTTGACTAGTGAAAGACACAAACAATCCTCAATGACAGAGAAGATGTAATGTTTGCATGCACGTGTGTACTTACCAAGTGTGTGCGTTATTCCAGAGGCGACACGGAAGTTTCCAGGAAAACTATCGCCCAATCCTCCCAAGCCAACCGCGCCTGTTGGAGGCGTCAGCAAATATCACATCTGTGAAAAGTGTGGCACCAGCATTGTGTGAGTATACTAATACAATGTATTTATAGAGTTCTTTACAAAACAGGGGTCTCAACTAGAAATGTCCCATAATATCGGACAGCCGCTGTAACGGGGGATAAATGCTTTAAAATGTAAAATCGGAAATTATCGGTATCTGTTTTAAAATTATCTGAATCTTTTCAAAAAGTAAAATTTATGACTTTTCAAACGCCGCTGTGTACATGGACGTAGGGAGAAGTACAGAGCGCTAATAAACCTTACAGGCACTGATTTTGCAGTCACATAATATCTACAGCTTTACACACACACACAAGTGAATGCTATGCCTACATGGTCAACAGCCATACAGATCACACTGAGGGTGGCCGTATAAACAACTTTAACACTGTTACAAATATGCGCCACACTGTGAACCCACACCAAACAAGAATGACAAACACATTTCGGGAGAACATCCGCACCGTAACACAACATAAACACAACAGAACAAATACCCAAACCCCTTGCATCACTAACTCTTCCGGGACGCTACAATATACACCCCCGCTACCCCCTACCCAACCCCGCCCACCTCAACCTCCTCATGCTCTCTCAGGGAGAGCATGTCCCAAATTCCAAGCTGCTGTTTTGAGGCATGTTAAAAAAATAATACACTTTGTGACTTCAATAATAAATATGGCAGTGCCATGTTGGCATTTTTTTCCATTACTTGAGTTGATTTCTTTTGGAAAACCTTGTTACATTGTTCAATGCATCCAGCGGGGTCACACAACAAAATTAGGCATAATAATGTGTTAATTCCATGACTGTATATATTGGTACCGGTTGATATCGGAATTGGTAATTAAGAGTTGGACAATATTGGATATCGGCAAACAAGCCATTATCGGACATCTCTAATATATTGTCTTTATTTCGGACACAAACATGGCACATAGAGTAAAAACAAAGACATCAACAAACCGCACCATCAAAATAAAATAAAAATACATTTTAAATAAATAAACAGTATATTGTGCAGCAGTAGTCACCAACATTTTTGAGCCCAAGATCCCTGGTTTCAGCCAAAAACCAAAGCAAGATCTAACCCTGTGTCAACTGTTTTATGTGTGTATCTCATATAAAATTGACTGGTAGTTTGCGATCAACGGTATTAAAGTTTTATTTTAAAATGATGGAACAACCGTGATTGATAACTGCACTTTGAAAAACTCAAGGACTGACTGGCGCCAGCTCGTTAGCTTTAATGATAACATAAGAACAGGACACATTCTTTCCCCATTTAGAAAAAAACATACTCCAATCTAAGCTTAATGTAAACACATTACTGCCTGAACAACTAAGAAATATGATTGTGTACATTGAACCTACAAGCTGTCCTCTCGTAGAACATCGTGACTCTACTCTCAGAAATACAAGACGAAGGGGTTTTTACAGTGCGTACAAGGACTGTAGGACGCCACATTGACCGCAATATCCATCCATTTTTCTACCGCTTATTCCCTTTGGGGTGGCAGGGGGCGCTGGTGCCTATCTCAGCTACAATCGGGAGGAAGGCGTTGTACACCCTGGACAAGTGGCCATCTCCTGCCCGCCATAAATAACAATAATAGATTTTGTTTATTGCATATTTTTCATTTAAATAAGTGCTACAGTACAAACCATTATTTAAAACCATAAAAGCTTAGCCATTAAAACACACAATATACTATCAGAAAAGCACAAGAAACACAAAAGTTGGTAAATAGTGTGTTTTCTAACATTGTCTATTTTAATTACATAAAAAACAACTGTGTATACCGTATTTCCTTGAATTGCCGCAGGGCATATAGTATTCACCTGCCTTGAATTTCTGCCGGGTCAAACTTGCTTCCCAAAATAATTAGCGCATGCTTAATATTACCGCCTTGTCCAACTCGTGACGTCACGAGTGACACTTCCCCTGTCATCATTTTCAACATGGAGGAGGCTGATTTTCAATACCGGTAATTTGAAATCGCATAAAGGGAAGAAGATTAAGAGTTATTCAGTAGGATTCAAGGTCCAAGCTTACATCACACTCAAATTTGTACTGCATACTTTTGGTAAGTGCCGGAGTGAGAAGAGGTTTTAAAATAATTAGCGCATGCTTACTTTTACCGCATGCCTTTGGTAAGCGCAGGAGTGAGAAGAGGTTTTAAATTAATTAGCGCCCCGGCGGCAATTCAAGGAAATACGGTAATTACTTTTTGAGCACATAAAACAATACAGCGATAATAAGAACCGTGGTCATTTTAGTCCTGAAAACTACATCACTTGTCCTGCCACAACTCCCGCCTCATCTGGTGCACTGAAACAAGGCCAGGGGTAAGAGGTTGCAGTGGACGATGCACCTTCCATCGATGAATGTGATCTTTAATGTTACTTTTCTAACATATCTTGTATTGTAGACTTTCAACTTTCAAATCATCCTCACATATTGGAGTTGTGCCTTCAGGTGGATCTACCGGTTTATTATTTAGTCTAAATACACTCCTGTTAGAATAAATAAACATTCATCAATCCTCCTACACTACATTGACCTAAAAAGTTCCTCTGACTCGACGCACTGATCTCTCCGCAGCACACAGGCTGTTCGCATCGTGGACGACCGCTTCCGTCACCCCGAGTGCTACACGTGCTCGGACTGCGGCCTCAACCTGCGGATGAGAGGTCACTTCTGGGTGGGGGATGTGATGTACTGTGAGAAGCACGCCAAGCAGCGGTACCAAGGCCCAGAGAGCTCGCCGCGATCCAGCTTGTCCCCTCGCCAGTGAGTCTGCGGCCCTGGTCTGCCCGAAGATCCACCTCGACTGACTCTTTTACGGACCTCGGGCAAGTGGACCGGGGATTAACAACATGGCCCAGAATGTTCTATCCTGATTACAGTCAACTCTGTTTGCCATTAGTATAATTCACTTCAAATTCACTTTGACAATTTTCGGGAGGTTTTCCATGTGCCAGCTTTACAACAATACCAGTACTGTACTTTATTTAACACACATCTGACAATCTGGATCATATTTCTTATTACAGTAGTTTGGTGATACAAAGGGACCAAATCCAACCCAGACCGCATGTCATAAACATAGTGTGTGTGTGTGTGTGTGTGCGTATGTGTGAACAAGAGAGGAAGTAGAAAGAGTCACACCTTGTTTTGCAGACTCGAATGATTTTGTGATTTATTTTATTTTATACGCTAGGCTAAGCCACAGCGCCTCATATGTTATTTTTTTTTTTGTAAACTGAATTTAATATGGAAAAACATGAGAAAAAAAGTGTTTTCTGACTTTTTTTTGCTGTTGTGTGGCTTATGAGGGGTTACAGATTATTTCAATTTACAACTACTTTGAATGTGTGACCAGTATGCAATAATATATATTTACGATGTATGCACAGGATGTGTGGAGAAAAGTGATGATATATTTACCTATTTACAGCAGTACTCTTCATCTGGCACTTAATAAATTGCACAACTTAAAAATTCTGTTGTGTGTGTATACATGATCCAACAATAATAATACATTTTACTTATAAGGTGCCTTTCTGGGCACTAAAGGACTCCGTACAAAATCAAAACAAAGATAGATAATATATGATTATTACAGCGAATAAGCAGACAGGAATTGGTGTGTTTTGAGTCTTGATTTAAAGAGGGATATTGAGTCCAAGTTGCGAATGTCTGGTGGTAGAGAGTTCCAAAGATGTGGGGCAGAGCAGAGCGGCTGAAAGCTCGGGCAACCATGGTGGACAGTTTAAATAAGGGGACAGTGAGATGGATGGATGAAGAGGATCTTGGGGAACGTGAGGGCGTGGTCAGAGAGATATAATGGAGAGAGGTTATGGATGCTTTAATAGTGAGAATTATTTTAAAGTGGATACGATGTTTGATTGGTAGCCAGTGGAGTTGCTGCAAAACAGGGGTAATGTGCTGAATTGAAGGGGTTAACACGCTTCTTAATCAGGAGTTGGACTAGTTTATGTCTCTTCTAAATCTTTAATGATTCATCTTTTATTCGGAACAATTGTAGTTGCAACCTTTTTTTTGCTTTTGCTGCTATGCCTCAGTGCACAAATGGCCATAAAAGTACAATTGGTTGAGTTTGAGGTTGTTTGAAACATGCCATAAATGATCAAATTGGGATTGATTATTTAAAAAATGCTGAGTCAGCAGAACATATGTCAGGTCCAACATCAGTAACCTCTTGTCTGTGGAGCCAGAACACTGCCAATGAGTTTTGGTATTTGGGGGGGGGGAGTTGTATTGGTATTGTAAAATTTCTGAATTGAAAAATGAAATACACCTTCAAAAAAATAAATTTTTTGTGGATCCTTTTGTATTGTTTTTAAAATGGTATATAGATTTTAAAAAATAAATAAATATATATATATATATTAAAAAACGAAAGAAAAAACATTTAAATGGAAAAAAATGACTGTGTCAAATAAGGATTGGTATTTAAAAATATATTCCAAAACAAATCCACAGATAAAATATTTTTTATCTGTTTGATTATTTTATTCAGCACTTTACAAAACCAATACTTGTTTGTGTCAATACAACTTTTTCTACACTGCCACGTTGTTTTTTCCCAACACCAAAGCTTACTGGCAGTTTTCTGGCTCCATAATTGAGTAAAAAAAAAATCTGGCAATTAGACAATAATTCCACCACTTCAATATTTTGTAGAACGTCCAGAAATGTAAAAGCTGTTTTATCTTGAGGGGAGAAAACAGCCACAGTACAGTTTGTTCACTTCTTGTCAGTGTAGTGAATAAAATCAAATACCTACTTGCTGTATTGTCACAGCACTGATAGGGACAAGCGGTAGAAAATAGATGAATGGATGATACTGTGATTGTTTCATAATCGTTTTGCACCATCTGCTGGATTAAAAAAGTCACAACATTTGACTTTCAAAAAAAAAACAACAAAAAAAAAACAAGTAGTTAGTAAATGTAATTGTTTTTGTTGTTTTAAAACAAATAAGGATTGTGAAACACGTAACTTGGTCAATCTTGGCGCGATAAGAAAAAAAAAATATTTTTTCCATTTTCCTCGTCTCGGACTTCATTTAGTTCAAGCTGTCGTTTAGCGACAAACACTTCTTTGCTATGTCAACACTAAAGACCGACTGCACAGTTCCTGTCTTCACAATAAAAGCCTTACTTCGTCCTGCCGGTGCTAACAAAATAAGAGTCTTAGAAAGCCAGCGTGCAAAAGCTAGCAAGCTACGGAGTTTGCCGCCAATGTATATCTTGTATAGTGTATAAAAAGGAGTATGGAAGCTGGACAAATACCATGCCAAAAACTAACCACTTTCATGTGGTTTTGGACTGAAAGGACTTTTTTTTTTTTCCTTCATTTGAAAATGCGGATGTTATCTGCACTACAGTCTGATTTCAATGAACGTCATTAGAATGAGGTAATACACTAACTTGTTTTCTTGTCTTCATGAAAGAAAGGAATCTACAGTCCTGGTCTAAAGTTTACATACACTTGTAAAGAACATAATGTCATGGCTGTCTTGAGTTTCCAATCTTTTCTACAACTCTTATTTTTTTGTGATAGAGGGATTTGAGCTCATACTTGTTGGTCACAAAAAACATTCATGAAGTTTGGTTCTTTTATGAATTTATTATGGGTCTACTGAAAATGTGACCAAATCTGCTGGGTCAAAAGTATTCATACAGCAATGTTAATATTGGTTTACATGTCCTCTGGCAGGTTTCACTGTAATAAGGCGCTTTTTTAATTGTCCCATTTACTATCTGTAAAGCACAAGTTCCATTGGCAGCAAAACAGGCCCCAGAGCATAATACAACCACCACCATGATTGACGGTAGGCTTGGTGTTCCTGGGATTAAAGGACTCTCCTTTTCTCCTCCAAATGTATTGCTGGGTATTGTGGCCAAACAGCTCATTTTTTGTTTCATCTGACCACAGAACTTTCCTTCAGAAGGTCTTATCTTTGTCCATATAATGTAAGATGAAACATTTGAGCTGTTTGGCCACAATAGTGCTTTACAGAGAGTAAAATAGACAATGAAAAAGGAGGATTACCTCCAAATTCTTAAGGACAACCTAAAATCATCAGCCCGGAGGTTGGGTCTTGGGCGCAGTTGGGTGTTCCAACAGGACAATGACCCCAAACACACGTCAAAAGTGGTAAAGGATGGCTAAATCCGGTTAGAATGAAGGTTTTAGAATGACCTTCTCAAATTCATAACTTAAATGTGTGGGCAATGCTGAAGAAACAAGTCCATGTCAGAAAACCAACAAAGTTAGCTGAGCTGCACCAATTTTGTCAAGAGGAGTTGTCAAAAATTCCACTGGAAGCTTATGGATGGCTAACAGAAACACTTTATTGCAGTGAGACTTGCCAAGGGACATGTAACCAAATATTAACATTGCTGACAAGTATGTGCTCCAATCACTCTTATCACAAGAAAATAAAAGTTGTAGAAATGATTGGAAACTGAAGACAGCCATGACATTATGTTCTTTACAAGTGTATGTAAACTTTTGACCATGACTGTAGAAGTGTTTAACATGCTTGTATTATCATTAAACATATCTAACTTGTTAACAAAAATGTCTCTTTCATTAATAAATTAATATAAATTATTAATGTGAATAAGGTAGATCCCCTTGACTTGGTCAATTGAAAAGTAGCTCGCCTGCAGAAAAAGTGGGGACACCCCTGTTTTAAATCATTCGGAACATGAATCACATTTTCCAGTTCTTCTTTATAGTACGTCCGAAAAGGAGTAAAAAGAAACAAAGATTATTTACATTTTGTAAATAACTTCTAATTTTGTGCCATTTGCACATTTAAACACAACACTAACAGCACCAAAATATTGACAGAAATGTTTCATAATTACTGTATGTATAACATATGACAAATATGGTGCGAATAACCTTGTTAGAATCAACACTAAACGTTTGCTTTTCATTGCATTAATTTACAGTTAAGTGGTTTTTCCTCGAATCCACATCAATCACTTTGGCAATACACCAAGTTGACCACAAGAGAGCAGCATTACCAAATAGAATTGAGAGTGAATGACACACATTGTACAACATGGCAAATTTAATTTCATTACTGTATAAAATATATAATTATTTGAATAATTTAAAAAATCTATAAAAAATATGTAAAATCTATAAAATAATGAAAAAAATAGAATGATGTTAAAATTGTTGATAAAAATGTATATAATCTATAAAGTAATAGTTTAATGATAGTAATTAAACAATCTTTTAAAACACAGGTGTCAAACTCACGGCCCGGGGGCCAGATCTGGCCTGCTTCATCATTCTATGTGGCTCGCGAAAGCCTGGAAAAAATGGGTTTCAAAATAACTTTCTGCGATGAGGTGGAGACTTTTCCAGAGTGTATGACGCCTTCCGCCCGAATGCAGCTGAGATAGGCTCCAGCGACCCCCCACAACCCCAAAAAGGATAAGCAGTAGAAAAATGGATGCATTGAATAAATAACTTTTTTATTATTGGTTTTTTTTCAATGTTTTATTTTACTAAATGCTTTCGTAATGCATTAGTGTGTGAATGCGAGTGTGAATGTTGCCTGTCTATCTGTGTTGGCCCTGCGATGAGGTGGCGACTTGTCCAGGGTGTACACCGCCTTCCGCCCGAATGCAGCTGAGATAGGCTACAGCGACCCCAAAAGGCACAAGCAGTAGAAAATGGATGGATAAATGCATTCGTTCTTTCAATTTTGGCAGAAAAAAATGCATATTTTAAACTTTAATATTATCTGATCATACCAATAATATTATTACATACTGTATTGCACAGCTATTTTTTTTAGATTAAAACAAATAGTTAAATACCTGCTTGTCACCTTTAATTATGATTTTAAAGCAAATTATACATTACAAAAAAATCTAATAATTAAATGCATATGCGTTTGGATGAATCAAGATGAATCACAGGTTATTACCCACATGCATAATGTAAATTAATTTTGAAAAAAGTGTCCCACTGAAAGCAGCCATTCCTGCGATGCGGCCCATAAAGAAAGCCCACAATATTGGGACAAATATTTACATATACAGAATAACTACAAAGCGCTACATGTTTTGAAAGTCTCGGAACGGACACAAAATATTTCACTCTTATCCCAGCATTGCTTTATTAACATATTCATAAAAAATAGGCCCCTTCTTCCATACATTTTTTTAATACTGCATGTAATTAATAGGGTCAGGGGATGAGCAGGAGCCTATCCCAGCCAATCACAGGACACAGACAAACAACCAATGATCATCCTCACATTCACATCAAGCCCATCAAGATCCAGGGCGGGGGGGTGGCACTAGTGGGGCAGTACAAGTACCTGGGAGTCCACTTGAACAGCAGACTGGACTGGAAGGACAACTGCAAAGCTGTTTACAAGAAAGGCATGAGCAGACTCCTTTTCTTGAGGAAGCTTAGGTCCTTTAAAGTGTGCAGCAAGCTGTTGGAGATCTTTTATCAGTCCGTTGTGGGCCAGTGCCCTGTACTTTGCAGTGGTTTGTTGGGGGAGCAGCACCAGCAAAAGGGACTTAAACCGGATTGACAAACTTATCCGGAAAGCCGGCCAAACTATTGGGACACAGTTAGAGGCGTTTATGTCAGTGAGGGACGGGAAGACACTGGACAAACTGCTGGCCATCTTGGACAATCCTGCCCACCCACTCCACCAGACAATTGAGGGACAGCAGAGCTCATACTCCAACAGGCTCCTTCAGCTTCCCTTCCGCACTGTTCGATTCAAGAACGCCTTCATTCCGCACTCCATCCAGGTGTAAAATCACTCGCCATACAGCAATAGATAATATCTGTCTAATACCTCACCGCATATATATTAGCTACTTCTCTTTGTTTATAATGTATATTTTCTGTTGGCTCTACTCTCTATTTTATGCTACAGCTGTTACAAACACTGTAATATTATACAAATATAATATAATATCCATCTATCCATTTTCTGCCGCTTGTCTCTTTCGGGTTCGCCACCTCATCGCAGGGCCAACACAGCTAGACAGACAACATTCACACTCATATTCACACACGAGGGCCAATTTAGTGTTGCCAATCAACCTATCCCCAGGTGCATGTCTTTGGAGGTGGGAAGAAGCCAGAGTACCCGGAGGGAACCCACACAGTCACAGGTAGAACATGCAAACTCCACACGGAAAGAACCCGAGCGCAGGATCGAACCCAGGACCTTCGTATTGGGAGGCAGACGCACTAACCCCTCTGCCACTGTGCTGCCCTGTAATATAATACATCAGCATATATTTTATACTGTATATATGATATGTAAATATTACATATATGTGACGATCTCTTGCCGTTGTCGTGCGGGTTGCATGGACCATCAAGGAAGGACATCGCTTTTCAGGTTTGACTCTTTTTATGTTTTTAAATAAGGCTTTGTCTTTTGGTCGGATCGCTTTTCAGCTGCTCCTCTCCTGCTCGCTCCTCTCTCGCTTTCAGTCGGCCGCGTCTTCGTTGCTGTCTCCTCGGTCGTTTTCGCTACTCCTTCTGCCATGATCCCTCCTCCTTCTCCCCTTTTATACAGCCAGCGGAGAAATGTCAATTGTCTCAATTTGATTGCGGCGGCGGCGCTCCCGGCACGCCCCGCCTCTCCGCTCATCCGCATTCTCCGCCTCCTTGCCGCCATCTTGGGCGAGGCTCCAGCATGCCCTGTCCCGCCATCGGCCCGTCGGCTGCGCCTCCCCACAATATATGTTATATTTTATATTGGTACATTTTTAGTCTACTTTATAACTGCATTACCATTCTACCCTTTGTAACGGAGCTACTGTGTGGAACAATTTCCCTTGTGGATCAATAAAGTTTGTCTAAATCTAATCTATGGACATTTTGCAGTCCCCAATTAACCTAAAAAGCATGTTTTTTTTAAAAACGTGTGATGAAAACCATGCAAACTCCAAACCCAGATCTCCATAATGCGAAGCTGCCGTCATAACCGCCAGGCCACCGTGCAAACCCATTAATTGTTGTCGTCTTGGCTTTTTTTCTGAGCGGCAAATGAGAAACATGGCAGCAGGAAATGCTGCAGGATGAACAGGCGTCTCGTAAAGGGACACTCACTGGAAGTCATGTGCTCCTCAAGGGCCAATGTGCATGCGGCCTGCTGGTCTCTCAGCTGTCCCAGCAGTCGTACTTGAACCGCACTGACTAATCTCTGCAGCTCGTTTTCATCCAAACAGGAACTAAATGGAAACTCAGAACACAAGGATCTTCTGTCGTCGCTTCCATTCTACCCACCCCCCAAAAAAATGTTGCGTAACTTCCCCAAGACATTATCTCAGCGCTCAGTTCCACCTACTTGACTCAACACCGCACCTGGAATCAGCTCCAGATGTGGGCCTGAGAACAAAAAAAAAAAAAGAAAACGAGGAGGGTTGGTGAATGTGGGGTTGAATGGAAAAAATGTTGGAGCGACATTAAAGTTTGTCTGGATGCCATTAAGCACAACTTGATGTTATGTGGAGTTCGAATGGAAAGATTAGAGCGATATGCTTTATTAGAGAGCTGCATGAACAGCGCTCTGTTTCATTAGCGACCGCCGCATCACCTGCTGACTGTCAAGTATCACGCACAGAAACAACAAACCCGTGTGGCTTGGCGTCACACTGCACCATTCTTCTGCTGGACACCACTTTCTCTTTCGCTTTTCATGCCGATTTCAAACTGCTCCCCTCGTGGACGCTCATGTGTCGCCATGAAAAAACAGCCGCCGCCGGCGGCGTATTCCGCCAACTTTCCACACACATCTGTATTTTTGGACCGAGTCGGACTCTCGCAGGGGGGGCCGTGTAGTATTTTGAAAACGTCTCGAAGCGGGGCAGGTCGTGCAATTCTGAGCTGGAAAAGTAAATATTGGACGTGAGCTGGGGCTAAATGCTAACATGATAACTCGAAACACTTGTGTCTCTACTCAACTTCTGCCGTTGAAATGAATTGGAGACGTTTGATTCAAACATCACACTTTTAATATGTTCAAAAAAAACCCCAAAACTTTTGGAAATATTGTATAAAACAATACAATGGAATGTAGTACCATGAATTGATTAATGTGGAACCCGACTTAAAAGAGTTGAAAAACTTATTCGGGTGGTACCATTTAGTGGTTAATTGTATGGAATATGTTCTATACTGTGCAATCTACTAATAAAAGTTTCAATCAATCAATCAATTATAAAAACTACAGCGGTTTTCTAAAGTAATGCAATAATTATGTAATAATATTTACTATGAATTGATTAACGTGGACTCAGACTTAAACAAGTTGAAAAACTTATTGGAGTGTTACCATTTAGTGGTCAATTGTACGGAATATGTACTGTACTGTACAATCTACTAATAAAAGTTTAAATCAGTCAATCACTCAATCAATACTAAAAACTAGAGCAGTTTTCTAAAGTAATGTAATAATATTTACCATGAATTGATTAACGTGGACCCCGACTTAAACAAGTTGAAAAACGTATTCGGGTGTTACCATTTAGTGGTCAATTGTACGGAATATGTACTGAACTGTGCAATCTACTAATAAAAGTCTCAATCAATCAATCAACCAATAATGGACAGCATAAGGGACTTCTGTGGTAGCTCCTTCCCGCTCTTTCTCTGTCAAACACACCATCAGCAGCTTTTGCACATTTTCATGGATAAATGTGCCATTGTTTGGATGCTATTTTAACTTGCTTAGCTGGTGTTAGCCTCATTCTGATTCCGTATGGTGCATTCTTGCAGCGATGCACCCGAATTGCACGGTCTGTTATGTTCTAAGATGATTTCTTTCTTCAATTCAATGAATGTCATCCACTTGATCTTCTCAGCGCTGTCGTTCACACTCACTTTCTTCCTTCCCGTGGCTGGAGAACAAAGTCATGTCCATCTCTAGCTATAAGCTAATGCTAACGAGTAAGAACAGATGTTTTGGTCGGATCACTGTGACATTTTTTTTTTACGCCAACTAATGACGCAGGGATGTTTGTGACATAAAGCAAAACAACTAGCGCTTTTATCTCAAAACACACTTAAAATGTGGTACTCTTAAGTTGATGTACCACTCGGAACGTTTTTTTCTGCCATAATATTTCCCAGAAATACCATCTGATTGATTTGTTTCTGGTATGCTTGCAAAGACCATTGATTTTTTTTTTCAAATAATAGTTCAAAGGTTTTGTCTATCTTTCTACTAATCATTTTATTTATGTATTTATTGTCAATGTAGATGCCCACATTTGCTGTGCAGATTTATTTTACAAAAGAGAAGTGTGGGAAACTTCTCTTGATGCTTTATTTTGTATCTAACTTTATTAAATGGATTAATATTATTGTTTGGCGCAGCCGGATCGGATTAGGAGAGGATGGAAAGAGAAAAAAAGGAATACAGAGTGAAATTGTGGGCACAAGAGGAGGATAAGGCAGAGAGACAACAAAAACAACAACAAACACAATAATACGAATAACAACACCACCAACAAAAACAGTATCAACAAATATATGTAGAAATATGATATGAAAAGTGATAGATAGCAAAGAAGCAGTTAGTGAAGTAAATATCAATAACACACTATTGCACAACAAATGGAGCAATAAAAATACCAATAAAATTAGCACTATTGATAATGAATAATAACAATAATTACCTCTATTATCTACAATACAGTTGTTTCAAATGCAACAATACATGTATGTAATGATAACTTGAAATACAAAAGAAAGCAAATAAATGGCGAGGAAGAAAGAGAAGCGAACTATATTAACCTTGTAGATTGTTATAGTAATGATAGGTTAAAGGCCTACTAAAACCCACTACTACCGACCACACAGTCTGATAGTTTATATATCAATGATGAAATATTAACATTGCAACACATGCCAATACGGCCTTTTTAGTTTACTAAATTGCAATTTTAAATTTCGCGCAAAGTATCCTGTTGAAAACGTCGGTATGATGACGCTGCCCATGACGTCTCGGATTGTAGTGGACACTTTTTTACAGCCCGATCCCAGCTATAAGTAGTCTGCTTTAGTTGCATAATTAAACAGTATTCTGGACATCTGTGTTGCTTAATGTTTTGCAATTTGTTCAATTAATAATGGAGACGTCAAAGAAGAAAGATGTAGGTGGGAAGCGGTGTATCGCAGCTGCCTTTCGCAACGCAAACACAGCCGGTGTTTCCTTGTTTACATTCGGCTCTTACCGTAGACATGAGCGGAGAGTTTGCATCGTTCCTCCTGCAGCTGTGGACTCTCTTGCCTCCTCCCACTGGCCGCCACAGACCATCGGATGCTTACTCCGCTGAGGAAAAAAAAAAAAAATCTCAGCCCGGCTGCCTTGCCTCGTCGAGAAACGTGGCTTCCCTCAGAGACACTGGCGGTCACCACACCCGTGGCCACACCCCTCCGACTTTTAGGTACGGCTATATAATCTCACTAAAACACTAGAATTTTCTAGAATTATCTTAGTAAATTTGTCTAATAACATCTGAATCGCTCCCACTGCCCTTGATTTTTTTTCTTTTCTAGTCATTCACTGTCACTTTCCTCATCCATGAATCTTTCATCCTCGCTCAAATTAATGGGGAAATCCTCGCTTTCTCGGTCCGAATCGCTCTCGCTGCTGGTGGCCATGATTGTAAACAATGTGAGGATATGAAGAGCTCCACAACCTGTGACGTCACGCGCACATCATCTGCTACTTCCGGTACAGGCAAGGCTTTTTTATGAGTGACCAAAAGTTGCGAACTTTATCGTGGATGTTTTCTACTAAATCCTTTCAGCAAAAATATAGCAATATCGCAAAATGATCAAGTATGACACATAGAATGGACCTGCTATCCCAGTTTGAATAAGAACATCTCATTTCAGTAGGCCTTTAAGCTTTGTCAGTGTGCCGTGTGTTTTATACCCAGTTCCTCCTACGGGAACAACATTAAAATATGTTTGATGAAACGTGATTATATGCATGAGTGTATGTATGATTAATTAATCATTTTAAACTTTAATTAGCTTCTTATTTTTTATTGTGTTATTTTCTTTTTCATTTATTTCTATTAGTACAAATATAAGTGTGTTTACCTATATAGTAATTTGTTATTTATATATTTTTAGATACTTGTAAAATATTGTTTTATATTTTGAGAGTATTCATAAATTCTCAGTGCAATGCCATTCAATGTTATTGTGTATATATATGCATGTTTTATTTGTATTTTTTCCCCTTTAAAGCATCACGTAATCCGACAAGTAAATATCACAACACAACAGTAACTGCTTGTACTCATTTCACGTTAACCCCATTTAATGTGTTTAATGAGAGGTGGCAGGAAGTCCAACTAAGGAACAGGAAGTGGGGAGGAGATAAAAGGTGACACACAGGTGACAGGAAGCCTATGAGAAGAACCATTTTGTAAGTAGAACAAATATTAGTCATCTGACAATGGCTTCTTTGCCATGTTTGTGACGCAAAGCATGTTTTGTGTGTGGTTGTGTTGTCTTTGTTGTGCTTGAATGTTTGCACTTAAAGAGTTTGAGCTCACACTGTGACACGCTGAAGTGTTTCACAGCACATCCTACTCAGTACTTGTGTCAAAAGGTACGAAGTCGCTGCAAGCTCACTGCTTTCTTTTCATATACAGTATTTCACAAAAAAGAACTTTTTTTATATTACAGAATAAAACGTGAGAATAGAAAGTAAACGTGGACACGCTCTAAAGTAGTTAGTGACAAGCTTTTATATATTTACTATCCGGTGTTTCCCAAAGATCTATTTGTGGCGGGAAATGTGTGTCAATTAGTCATCTTATCATTCACTATGATACATGTATTTTCTTTAAAAAGGTTAAAAAAGTATGTTTTTAGTTATCAATGTGTATATATTTTGCTGTGTTTTTAATTGTTTTGAACTATTTAATTACTACAAAGTACTGCACTTTGTACTCCTCTGATTTATTTACGTAAATTGTTCTGCCTTCCATGAATGTAGAGATTTAGTTACCGTACTTTTAATCAGTCTTTTGAGTTAGAGATGAAAAAACTTCCAACTCTAGTTTGTTTATAGATAATCCCCACAAAGAAGTTAGTGTAGAACAAAGCATAAACAGGGAAGTAGGCTAGCTTAATGCTAACATACAATGGACAAGCCCTTTCATAAGCTAACACAATTAGCATTGTGGTTGTTTTACATTTGCACAAAATGTTTAACAAGCTGATTTTAACTAGAGATGTCCGATAATATCAGGCTGTCGATATTATCGGCCGATAAATGCTTTAAAATGTAATATCGGAAATGATCGGAATCTGTTTCAAAATGTAAAATGTATGACTTTTTAAAACGCCGCTGTGTACATGGACGTAGGGAGAAGTACAGAGCGCCGGCACAGTCATATAATACCTATGGCTTTTCACACACACAAGTGAAAGCAAAGCATACTTGGTCAACAGCCATACAGGTCACACTGAGGCTGGCCGTATAAACAACTTTAACACTGTTACAAATATGCGCCACACCAAACAAGAATGACAAATACATTTCGGGAGAACATCCGAACCGCAACACAACATAAACACAACTGAACAAATACCCAGAATCCCTTACAGCACTAACTCTTTCGGGATGCTACAATATACACCCACCCCCCCTACCCCTCAACCCCGCCCACCTAAACCTCCACATGCTCTCTCAGGGAGAGCATGTCCCAAATTCCAAGCTGCTGTTTTGAGGCCTGTTAAAATAAAAATAAAAATGCACTTTGTGACTTCAAAAATAAATATGGCAGTGCCATGGTGTTTTTTTTTCCATAACTTGAGTTGTTCGATTGGGCTTCACGGTGGCAGAGGGGTTAGTGCGTCTGCCTCACAATACGAAGTTCCTGCAGTCCTGGGTTCAAATCCAGGCTCGGGATCTTTCTGTGTGGAGTTTGCATGTTCTCCCCGTGAATGTGTGGGTTCCCTCCGGGTACTCCGGCTTCCTCCCACTTCCAACGACATGCACCTGGGGATAGGTTGATTGGCAACACTAAATTGGCCCTAGTGTGTGAATGTGAGTGTGAATGTTGTCTGTCTATCTGTGTTGGCCCTGCGATGAGGTGGCGACTTGTCCAGGGTGTACCCTGCCTTCCGCCCGATTGTAGCTGAGATAGGCGCCAGCGCAACCCGCGACCCCGAAAGGGAATAAGCGTTAGAAAATGGATGGATGGATGGATGGAGTTGTTCGATTTTGGAAAACTTTGTTACATTGTTTAAGACGTCCAGCGGGGCATCACAACAACATTAGGCATCATAATGTGTTAATGCCACAACTGTATATATCCGTATCGGTTGATATCGGGATCGGTAATTAAGAGTTGGACAATATCGGATATTGGCAAAAAAGCCATTATTTGACATCTCTAATTTTACCAGAACAATTTTTTTTTTTTTTTTTTTACTTGTCTTGGCAGTAAATTTACATGTAGCGGCTCACCACTGAAAGGAGTCAACTCACAAGCTTTATCTGGCAAAACAAGAGTAAAGCAAGATAATTGTGTCTTGCCTGCTGTAGAGTTGTCCCGATACCAGTATTTTGGTACTGGTACCAAAATGTATTTCGATACTTTTCTAAATGCTTGGTATCGATCCGATACCAAGTAGTTAAAGGATCACACATTGGTCATATTCAAAGTCTTCATGTGTCCAGGGACATATTTCCTGAGTTTATAAATATAATATGAATTTTTCAAAAAGGAAAAAAATATTTTAGGGACGGCGTGGCGCAGTGGGGAGAGTGGCCGTGCGCAACCCGAGGGTCCCTGGTTCAATTCCCACCTAGTACCAACCTCGTCACGTCCGTTGTGTCCTGAGCAAGACACTTCACCCTTGCTCCTGATGGGTGCTGGTTGGCGCCTTGCATGGCAGCTCCCTCCATCAGTGTGTGAATGTGTGTGTGAATGGGTAAATGTGGAAGTAGTGTCAAAGCGCTTTGAGTACCTTGAAGGTAGAAAAGCGCTATACAAGTACAACCCATTTATTTATTTTGTGACGATAAAAGATATATGGATGTAATTATAGTAGTACCGACTATATACGCGATTGTACTTGGTATCATTACAGTGGATGTCAACTGTAGATCCACCCATGGCATTTGTTTACATTCAGGCGCGCTAACCTTTGTTAGCGGTGACGCCGGTGAGCTATTGTATCCTCTTATGGTGTGTAGTGAAACATGTTTTAGCTATTCCTCGTCCTGCAGGGATGATACTTGTAAGAAACGTACCTCATTTGTTGCCATGGAAGCGAGGAATAGTGATTTAGAAGAACCTAAAACACTGCTGACTGCGGATGGATGTTCGCTGCTAGCTAGCCATGTTTTAAAGCACCTCTTCTTGAAGGTATTTCGGTGTTATAACTTCACTTTTGTCATCAGTTTTTAGGCCGAAATGCGTCCATTCTCCCGTTTCTGTCTATACACTGTGTCTGCTTGTAAGTACACTGTGATTGTGCGCTGCCGAACACGCTCATCTATTCGTAAAACCAGCAATGTCATGACGTGGCGGCGCGCCTGTTAAAAAAAACAAAAACAAAACTTGGAACCCGTTACTTTTCAAACAGAGTATAGTATTGTTTTTGATTAATTAGTACTGCGTTACTTTACTAATACCGTTATACTGTACTACCCTAGCTTGCAGTCAAACATGGTGGTTGTAGAGGCTGCATGATTGCTGCCACCACTGGGAAGTTGCGATTCATTTAAGGAAATTTTTTTGTATTTACTCAATAAGGATCGCACTGACTCAGTTTTATTGGATAGTAAAAAAAGAAAAAACAGCTGCTATTGGAGCTGTACACTGACTACTCTAAGTTATATCCAAGTTTCATTCTTTCAGAAGGACATCATTGTTGAAAAATGTGTTGTAATGGTGAGTGCTGAAGTATAACACAACAAGCCAATACTTCCTCCCCGACCCTGGGACTGACAGCGCAGTCTTTGATGTGGAGACAAACACTAAACACAACACACAAGAGAGCCTTTAGCGTTCATTCACAAGCGGACTTTCTCTTTCGGTCCCACGGCGGTCTGCAGCATGACTGATGCTATCAAACTTCAACATCTCCTTCCAAGGCAAACAATGTAACCGAGCTTTGTTTAAAAGGGAACCATTCATCTCTTTCTAATCAACTCTTATTAAATATCTCTTGAATCATCTTCATCTTTGCTTAAATCGCAGACACCAACATGGCTGAAACTTTTTTTTTTTTAAATCCTCACTGAATTTTCCCACAGGCCTTAGGAAAAATAATTAAATGATTAATAGAATTAGTTTAATTTCTATTAATAATCCTAATTTAGATTACTCAATATTGATATTGGACATTGGTCTGTTAGCAGCAAAAAAAACTACAACAAACAAGTATCGGGCGATATCGTCTCGCATGTTAATGATACAGGCAGTGCTGCAGCGTATTTATTTGTGCAAAGCTACGTTAACATCTAAATGTCCTCCGATTAATGCGTACGATTACAAATGCATACGTTTACAAAAGGCTACTAGCAGCTACACAACAGCTCAGCGCACAATTTTGACGTACGTAATGTTGAAAAATATTGCAGTCTCAAACAGCACATTTGTCAATACAAACAAGTATCAAATAATTCTAGTTGCATACTTTACAGATATAAAGTTTCCAAGGCAGAAGTGTATTAGAAAGTATCCAGTAATAAACGTGTCCGCATCATTTGACTTATTGCGTCATGAGTTTTGTAGCAATAGGAATTGCTTGTATGTGTGTTGTTCCTACCCGGAGGTTATAGAGTGACACACCGCGAGAAGTGTGCCGTGTATGTTGAATGGCAACTGTTGAAAAGTTCCCTGTGAGTAGGGTAAAGCTCAACCGTCCAGTTTGTATAGTCGTTGAAGACAGAACAAGCCTAAACATGTTTAACTTCAGGAATTATTCCGACCACTCCACTTTAACTTATCGGCGGTCACTCGAAGGGAATATAATGATCCTCCTGCTAGGGGGGAATCCCTTTATGAAAGATGCCTGTGCGTGACTTTGTTTAACGTGGGGAGACTGGTGCACAGACAGTCACCACACGGGTCAGGGTCCAGTGGCATGGGGTCCAAGACGACTGAGGACCCTTTTCTGCTGCAGCCTTCTTCCGCCTTCGCAGCCATTTGTGGTAGTTCTTATGTCTACCATCTTCCGCCTGCTTTGCCGTAGAGGTCTTCACCGTATCCCTGGCTAGAGGGCAGTCAGGTACTAGGCCTTTGCCAAGGGCCACCTGGGGTGCTAGTAGTAAAGGGGTTAACCTCCTAGCGCCCCAAGACTCCATAGAGGAGCCTCCACTGCCGGATGCACTTAAACGTCATGCCCAGAGATGTGGACTTCAACTTAAAGACAGCATAAGGCCATTCCGAGATGTTAATAATAAATAGGTATGTTGAAATGTTGGTTTATATATAAATGTGTCCGATCTGTTGTCAAACAGTTTTTCGATCATTTTTAGAACATTTTGGAAGTAGAGAAACGGGTCCAAAGTTTGTAAATTGGTGTTTGTCACCAGTCCTATAAATTGGTACAACTTTTGCTATTTAAATGTTTTTTCTGGGAATTTTCCTGTTTGAAATATATATGTTAAAGGTTCTGAAATGTCTTCAATAACCTTTTTATCATTTCCATATCAATTCTGTCACAGCCAGTTGAGGTCTTGGATTTACATTTTTTCACAATATTCATTATTTCATGTTTTGTCACACCTTCGAGGAACATCAAGTGGGGATTTTTATCTATAGTGTCATACAAGTCTTTTTTTCCAAATTTGTTCCAATGTTTACAAAGTACTTATTGAAGCTTTCAACTACTTTGTTCATTTTGCCATTTTTAAAATTTCCATCTGAGATGTATTTAGGATAATCCTTCATAGCACCAATTATAATAGTGCTATTTAGGATGCCCTATGTTGCTCTCATATTGTTTTTGTTGTTTAAATCATTAGGTACGCCAAATAAAATAATTTGACTTGCCACATTAAATGATTTCTCAGGCCATCTTAGAACATTTAAGAGGCTATCTTTTATAAATTCACAATAAGATGCGTTAAGTTTGACACCTTTAAGCTAAAAAGTCTACAGAATTGGAAAATATTCTGTATTTCCAAACATATTTTTTTCCTCCCTAAGGAAAAAAACACTCCCTAAGGAAAAAAAAACACTCCACTGCTTCCACAGTGGAGTGTTTTAAGTCTCGTCTTAAGACCCACTTTTATTCTTTGGCTTTTAACACTACGTGAGTTGTGTGGTCCTCTGTCCTCTGTTGTCCTCTGTTGTCCTCTGTGTTTTTTATACACTTTTATTTTTTATTTATTTTTTTTATTTTATTTTTTTATTTTTTTATTTTTTTATTTTACTGTTTTAATTGATTTTACCCTTTAAAATAGTTTTTAATCATATTTGTTTTTATATTGTTTTTATTGGTTTTATTTTTATTCATTTTTTGTTTTATTCAGTCATTGGTGGAGCATAATATTGTTTTTAACATGGCTGTGCAGCACTTTGGAAACGTTATTGTTGTTTAAATGTGCTATATAAATAAAGTGGATTGGATTGGATTGAAGATTCAGATTTGCATGCATATACGCATTTATTATTTTGGTCGGCTCATGTTATGTATATGTTTTAGAAATATCCCAAAGTATTCCTTTTTAACATCTTTATTATGAGACATTATAAAGCCTAAAACAACACATGAAACATAGATGGTGTTTGTTTGGTAGTTGATGGTAGTTGTTTTTGGTTTGGAAGGAGAAATACTTTTGTGATTTTTCCAAAATATTTGTTGATTTTAATATGCAATGTTTATGTTTACAGTAGGGCAGAGGGGCTAGTGCGTCTGCCTCACAATGCGAAGGTCCTGAGTATCCTGGGTTCAATCCCGGGCTCGGGATCTTTCTGTGTGGAGATTGCATGTCCTCCCCGTGACTGTGTGGGTTCCCTCCGGGTTCTCCGGCTTCCTCCCACTTCCAAAGACACGCACCTGGGGATAGGTTGACTGGCAACACTAAATGGTCCCTAGTGAGTGAATGTGAGTGTGAATGTTGTCTGTCTATCTGTGTTGGCCCTGCGATGAGTTGGCGACTTGTCCAGGGTGTACACCGCCTTCCGCCCAATTGTAGCTGAGATAGGCACCAGCGCCCCCCGCGATCCCAAAGGGAATAAGCGGAAGAAAATTGATTGATGGATGGATGTTTACAGTGTATTTTGTTATAACATGATAAAATGTACACATGGAATGGAAGATAAATGCTTTATACATTTCGTATTTTCTTGAATTGCCGCCGGGCCGCTAATTAATTTAAAACCTCTTCTCACCCCGGCACTTACCAAACGCATGCAGTAAAAATTTGAGTGTGATGTGAGCTTGGACCTTAAATCCTACTGACTAACTCTTAATCTTGTTCTATTTATGCGATTTGAAATTACCGGTATTGAAATCAGCCTCCTCCATCTTGAAAATGATTACAGGGGAAGTGTCACTCGTGACGTCACGAGTTTGACCAGGCGGTAATACTAAGCATGCGCTAAATATTTTGGGAAGCGAGTTTGACCCGCCAGTACTTCAAGGCAGGCGCATACTATAAACCCTGCGGCAATTCAAGGAAATACGGTGTATATATATATATATATATATATATATATATATATATATATATATATGAAGAATGAGAAGGTGTGTCTAAACTTTTGGCCTGTATTGTGTATACATACAAAAATCTATATTTTTTTCCTTTTACTCACATTTTACGTAAAATTGTAAGTGAAACTTTTGTTTCTGTGAAAAGTAATAATGTAGCCCCTGGGTGTCAAACTCTGGCCCGCCGGCCAAATTTGGCCCGCCGTGTATTTTCATTTGGCCTTTGAGGCAATATCAAATTAACATTAGAGCTGGCCCGCCGGTATTATACGGCGGCGGTGTCGCTGTAACACCGCATTCACCGCTAATGCTCATACTTGCTAACCCCCCCCCCCCCCCAGATTTTCCAAGGAGACTCCCATATTTCAGTGCCCCTCACAAAAATCACAGGGGGCAACCATTCTCCCAAATTTCTCCCGATTCCCACCTGGACAACAATATTGGGGGCGTGCCTTAAAGGCACTGCCTCAAGCATCCTCCAAAACCTTTCGTCACATCTGCTTTTCCTACGTAGAAACAGCGTGCCGGCCTAGTCACATGATATATGTGGCTTTTACACACACACACGCTAATGCAATGCAAGCTTGGTCAACAGCCATACAGGTCACACCGAGGGTTGCCGTATAATGAATTTTAAGATTGTTACAAATATGCGCAACACTGTGAACCAACACTAGACGAGAATGACAAGCAAATTTCGGGAGAACATCCGCACCGCAACACAACATAAACACAACAGAACAAATACACAAAACCCCTTGCAGCACTACCTCTTCCTGGACGCTACAATATAACAATTTATTATTAGCCTGTGGGAAAAGTTTATTTTGATATTTACCTGCGAAGGCTGCAAATAGAAAAGAGGCATTCAATTTCTATTTAAATGTGATTTGATATGCCATTGCTATTTTTAAATGATTAGTATTATTTGAAACTCGATTTTGCATGTCACTATAAAGTTATATAAGTCTCGCTTGTTCAATATTCAATGCAAAACTAGTTTGGGTCCCTATTAAAAGGTTAATTTGTTCAAACTTGGCCCGCGGCTTTGTTCAGTTTAAAATTTTGGCCCACTCTGTATTTGAGTTTGACACCCCTGATGTACCCTGTAACGTCCAATATTTACATGTTTTTCGAATACATGGCGGCGCTAGGACCTTGGAGGGCACTTCAGCGTGTGGGTAAGGCAGTGTGACAAGCAGGCAGAAAGAAGTCCAACTAGATTGAGACTTTTTACTCCGGCCGGCTCTCCTCCTCTTTACTTTTCTGCGCTCTTTCTTGCCTCAATCTGGCTAAAGTCGCGCTGGATGGAAATGTGCAGGATGGAAAAGCCAGTCTGAAGAAGGGCGAGCCAACTTTTCGGATACGAGTTTTGCGCTTTTTCATCCAGATGTTCGTGCTGAGTCGTGACTCTCCTCAACCGCTGGATTAAGTTTAGGACACTGCGAAGAGTTCCCCCGAGTGATGCCTTTTTTTTTTTTTTTTGTATTTTGCATTAAGGGAAGGTGCGCCGTGACACATCGGAATTAAGACAAGCGAGAGAGAGCAACAAGTATCTTCGAAGTGAGTGACTCCCTCCACCAACTTCATGTTGGAGTTATGGGTTGACCGGCGGCTGCGCTGACATCCAGCCGGAGGACAATGACTGCGCCCGGCCTCGGCATCCCTCTGCTGCCGGGCCAAGTGCTGGTGCTGATGCTGCTGCTGCTGGCCGCCTGCGGGCCGCGGCCGTCCCAGGCTTGTCGGGGTCTGCTCGGCTGCAGCTGCACGGAGGAGCGCTCTAAGGCGCACGGAGCTCAGGTCCTTGGGCGCAGGGTGAGCTGCAGCAAGGAGGAGCTGACAGAACCTCCCGATGCCAGCCTGCTGCCCAACAGAACCGTCACTCTGTGAGTTGCAACAACACTTATTATTATTATTATTATTATTACTGTTTTTATTGTATCATTGGTGTCTTGTAATTCAGTGGTCCCCAACCACCGGTCCGGGGACCGGTACCGGTCTGTGACACGTTTGCTAAAGCAGAGGTTCTCAAATGGTCAAATGGGGGTACGCGTTCCCCTGGGGGTACTTGAAGGTATGCCAAGGGGTCTGTGAGATTTAAAAAAAAATATTGTAAAAATAGCAACAATTCAAAAATCCCTCATAAATATATTTATTGAATAATAGGTTGAGTTGAGTTTGAGTTTATTTCGAACATGCAAGCATACAACATGATACATCACAATTCCAGTTTCTCTTTTCAACATGTTCGAAAAGGAGTAGGAAGAAGCAGAGCTTATTTAATCCTACCCCACTTGCTAAAACTTATGTTCACTTCCTGTTCTCAATGTATACTCCATAAGCAATCCCAATAAAAATAAATAAATAAATAAATAATTGGTGAAGTAAGTTTTATTCCATACGATGAGATAGGTAAGATTATATTGAGAATTAATTCTTCAACAAATATGAATGTAAGTTCATAAACTGTGAAAAGAAATGCAACAATGCAACATTCAGTGCTGATAGCTAGATTTTTTGTAGACATGTTCCAGGGTTCAATCCCGGGCTCAAAATCTTTCTGTGTGGAGTTTGCATGTCCTCTGTCACGCCAAATATCTTCCCCCCTACAAAAACCTTCCCCCCCCATTTACTTCCGGGGTCATGATTAATACAGACGTTTTGTTAACGCTATATTACAAAAATATAATGCTATATTATAAAAATACAGATGTTTTGTTAATGCTAGATTATAAAAAAACAAAAAAAATAATTTACAAACACAAGCTATGGGATGACATAAGAGGAAACGTGACCCCGGAAGTAAATGCGTCATCCCATAGCTTGTGTTTGTAAATTGTTTTTTAATTTTTTTTTATAATATAGCGTTAACAAAACGTCTGTATTTTTATAATATAGCGTTAACAAAACGTCCGTATTAATCATGACCCCGGAAGTAAATGGGGGAGGAAGGTTTTTGTAGGGGGGAAGAAATTTGGCGTGACACCTCCCTGTGAATGTGTGGGTTCCCTCCGAGTACTCCGGCTTCCTCCCACTTCCAAAGACATGCACCTGGGGATAGGTTGATTGGCAACACTAAAATTGGCCCTAGTGTGTGAATGTGAGTGTGAATGTTGTCCGTCTATCTGTGTTGGCCCTGCGATGAGGTGGCGACTTGTCCAGGGTGTACCCTGCCTTCCGTCTGATTGTAGCTGAGATAGGCACCAGCGCCCCCCACAACCCCAAAGGGAATAAGCGGTAGAAAATGGATGGGATGGATGTTCCATAAGTATTGATGTCAAATATGTATTTTTTTGTGAAGAAATGTTTAGAATTAAGTTCATGAATCCAGATGGATCTCTATTACAATCCCCAAAGAGGGCACTTTAAGTTGATGATTAATACTATGTGTAGAAACCTATATTTATAATGGAAACACTTGTTTATTTTTCAACAAGTTTTTAGTTATTTTTATATCTTTTTCCCCAAATAGTTCAAGAAAGACCACTACAAATGAGCAATATTTTGCACTGTTATACAATTTAATAAATCAGAAACGGATGACATAGTACCCCACCTTCCGCCTGATTGTAGCTGAGATAGGTACCAGCGCCCCCGCGACCCCAAAAGGAATAAGCGGCAGAAAACCGATGGATGAATGGATCTCTTTTTTTCAACGAAAAATGCTTTGCTCTGATTAGGTGGTACTTGAATTAAAACAATTTTAAAGTCAAAGTTAAAGTACCAATGATTGTCACACACACTCTTGGTGTGGCGACATTATTCTCTGCATTTGACCGATCACCCTTTGATCACCCTCTGGGAGGTGAGGGGAGCAGTGGGCAACAGTGGTGCCGCGCCCTGGAATCATTTTTGGTGATTTAACCCCCAATTCCAACCCTTGATGCTGAGTGCCAAGCAAGGAAGTAATGAGTCCCATTTTTATAGTCTTTGGTATGACTCAGCCGGGGTTTGATCACAGGGGTACATCACTGAAAGAAGGTTGAAAACCACTGCGCTAACATGATATCATTTATAAAGGACTGCATTTTCTCCAACGTAACTTTCGCCTGTCCCACTAGACCAGATCTGGGCAAATTAAGGCCCGGGGGCCACATGCGGCCTGTTAAGCTTTTCAATTTGGCCTGCCGGCCATCCAAATCTAATTAAATAAATATAAATAAATGGGTTGTACTTGTATAGCGCTTTTCTACCTTCAAGGTACTCAAAGCGCTTTGACACTACTTCCACATTTACCCATTCACACACACAGTCACACACTGATGGAGGGAGCTGCCATGCAAGGCGCCAACCAGCACCCATCAGGAGCAAGGGTGAAGTGTCTTGCTCAGGACACAACGGACGTGACAAGGTTGGTGCTAGGTGGGATTTGAACCAGGGACCCTCAGGTTGCGCACGGCCACTCTTCCACTGCGCCACGCCGTCCCTAATTAGTCACTATGGTCATCTAATGAGTTACTATGGTCATCTAATGAGTTACTATGGTCATCTAATTAGTTACAATGATCATCTAGTTAGTTACTATGGTCATCTAATTAGTTGCTATGATCATCTAATGATTTACTATGGTCATCTAATTAGTTACTATGGTCATCTAATTAGTTACTATGCTAATCTAATTAGTTACAATGATCATCTAATTAGTTACTATGGTCATCTAATTAGTTGTTATGGTCATCTAATTAGTTACTATGATCATCTAATGATTTACTATGGTCATCTAATTAGTTACTATGCTAATCTAATTAGTTACAATGATCATCTAGTTAGTTACTATGGTCATCTAATTAGTTACTATGCTAATCTAATTAGTTACAATGATCATCTAGTTAGTTACTATGGTCATCTAATTAGTTGCTATAGCCGTCTAATTAGTTACTAGGGTCATCTACTGAGTTACTATGGTCATCTAATGAGTTACTATGCTAATCTAATTAGTTACTATGGTCATCTACTGAGTTACTATGGTCATCTAATTAGTTACTATGGTAATGTAATTCACAGCAGGTCAGACGAGGCACCAAGCAGTGTGGGTGGGGAGCGTTTCCACAGAGTGTTTCCAGAGCCTGAAATGTGGGTGTCAGGGACAGCCGTGGAAGGAGATTTTTACAGCAAAGTTTTAAAGCTTAGTGATATATCACATACATCAGATTGTAGGTGTTTTTTTTTGTTTACCCTTCACCTTCGTATTTCACTGTTTGTCGCATTTGTGTTGCGCTTCGCTTGTTTGTAAAATATCTGGATGGAGAGGAGGTGTGACATTCATATGTTGTCAATATTCAGTGTTTTATCCTTCGTAGTTAATATTGTAAATCCCAAATTCTTTATTTTCATGTACATTCAGGGTGTCTCGTTCAGTACAAAATGTAAAATTCCATTCCATTTGTAACGTTTTCAGCATTCAATAAGACATTGTGGTAAGGTTTTGTATTAGTGTTCCTAAAAATAAATATACCGGCCCCCAGACACATTTTTTTCTCTAAATTTGGCCCCCGAGGCAAAATATTTGCCCAGGCCTGCGTTAAGCTTTTCAATCTGGTCGGTGTAGCTGCCATTATGATGTGCAGTGATGTTTTCTAGTGACCGTAAGTCTTCAACTGTACTAAGTCTTTCGATGGTTGGAATCTGCACTTTTGCATTATACGCTAGTTACTATGGTAATCTAGTTAGTTACTACGGTAATCAAAGTCACAGCAGCTCAGACGAGGCACCAAGCAGTGTGGGTGGGGAGCGTTTCCACAGAGTGTTTCCAGAGCCTGAAATGCGGGTGTCAGAGACAAATGCGGAAGGAGATTTTTACAACAAAGTTCTAAAGCTTAGTGATTTATCAGATGTATCAGATAGCAGGTGGTTTTTTTTTTTTTTTTTACCCTTTGCGATCATATTTTGCGATGTTCGTATATGTGGATGGAGAGGGGGTGTGACATTCAAATGTTGTCAATATTCAGTGTTTTATCGTTCATAGTTCATATTGTAAATCTCACATTCTTTATTTTCATGTACATTCTGGGTGTCTCGTTCAGTAAAAAAAAAAGTGAAATTCCATTCCGTTTTAAGGCGGTCTGTGGTAACGTTTTTTTGCATTCAATCAGACATTTTTGGGAGGTTTCGTATTATTGTTCCTAAAAATAATACCAGACCCCCAGACACATTTTCTTCTGTAAATTTGGCCCCGAGTCAAAATAATTGCCCAACCCTGCACTAGACACACCAATAAGCTTGTTTATAGTACAATAAAACCATGTGTTGCCATTTGTTATAACTTTGTGACAGGATACAATTCACATGAATGCACGTATAAAATATAAATGTGACAGATTGTAGCCAAAGGCTGATTTCCATCTGCATCTCATTGCAAATAAACAAGCCCAGTGCTCCCACTAATTCAGCATGGAGTGAGTTGTATTTTTCATGCACTTATTTTTGCTGTGTTTATCTGGCACACGTGGAAAACCGGTCCCTGAAAATAATGCCAACACTAAACCGGTCTGTGGTGCGAAAAGGGTTGGGGACCACTGACTTATTTGCATGCACATCCTGCTATGGGGCAGAGTTCTCCCTTTACTATTATTCTTATTTTGTGTATTTCTGACAACCCGCATCCTCTGCAGTGGGTATTTGATATTTATCTGGGGGGAAAAAAAAACCTAAAACAAAATATGTCTATAGCTGGAGCCATCTTATGTTCTTAAGGACTTACTTTGAAAAAAGTAGCCCCTCCCTATGTGCAAAAAAGGGCGCATGATCCTTGGGGGCCTAATTTTGCACGAATAAACACATCCATCCATTTTCTACTGCTTATCTATTTCTGTGTCGCGGGGGGTGCAGGACCCTATGTCAGCTGCAATCGGGCGGAAGGCGGGGTACACCCTGGACAAGTCGCCAGCTCATTGCAGGGCCAACACAGATGGACAGACAACATTCACACACTAGGGCCAATTTAGTGTTGCCAATCAACCTATCCCCAGGTGCATGTCTTTGGAAGTGGGAGGAAGCCGGAGTACCCAAAGGGAACCCGAGCAGTCACGGGGAGAACACACTAACTCCACACAGAAAGATCCCAAGCGCAGGATCGAACCCTTCGTATTGTGAGGCACATGGGCTAACCCCTCTTTTACCGTGCTGTAGTGCATGCAAAATATAATTTAATAATCGAAAGGGTGCTTCACATGAAGTTTTACAGCAAAAGTATTCCTCGCCCTTTCCTGCTCCATCACTGATAAGAATATAGCAAATTTCCCCAGTCATTCCTGTCATCTCTTCAGGTGCACTGTATTCATAGTAAATAAATCCTGCCACTTTATGCTTTCATAGTTTAAACAAATACATAAATGCGGTAAATTTGTTATTTTGGGTAACAAAACCCTCTGGAGGAAAGTTATGTTGTCAGATGAAACAAAAATTGAGCTGTTTGGCCACAATACCCAGCATTATGTTTGGAAGAGAAAAGGTGAGGCCTTTAATCCCAGGAACACCATGCCTACCGTCAAGCAGGGTGGTGGTAGTATTATGCTCTGGGCATGCTTTGCTGCCAATGGAACAGGTGCTTTACAGAGAGTAAATAGGACAATGAAAAACGAGGATTACCTCCAAATTCTTCAGGACAACCTAAAATTATCAGCCCAGATGTTGGGTCTTGGGCGCAGTTGGGTGTTCCAACAGGACAATGACCCCAAACACATGCAAAAGTAGTAAAGGAATGGCGAAACCTGGCTCGAAGTAAGGTTTTAGAAAGACCTTCTCAAAGTCCTGACTTGAACGTGTGGACAATGCTGAAGAAACAAGTCCATGTCAGAAAACCAACACCTTTAGCTGAACTGCACCAATTTTGTGAAGAGGAGTGGTCAAAAACTCAACCAGAAGCTTGTGGATGGCTACCAAAAGCGCCTTATTGCAGTGAAACTTGCCAAGGGACATATAACCAAATATTAACATTGCTGTATGTATACTTTTGACCCAGCAGATTTGGTGACATTTTCAGTGGACCCATAATAAATTCATAAAAGAACCAAACTTCATGAATGTTTTTTGGTGACCAACAAGTATGAGCTCCAATCACTCCATCACAAAAAAAATAAGAGTTGTAGAAAATATTGGAAACTCAAGACAGCCATGACATTATGTTCTTTACAAGTGTATGTAAACTTTTGACCACGACTGTGTTAAAGGCCTACTGAAACCCACTACTACCGACCACGCAGTCTGATAGTTTATACATCAATGATGAAATATTAACATTGCAACACATGCCAATACGGCCTTTTTAGTTTACTAAATTGCAATTTTAAATTTCCGCGAAGTATCCTGTTGAAAACGTCATGGTATGATGACGCATGCGTTTGACGTCTCAGGTTGTAGCGGACCTTTTTTTCCAGCCCGATCCAAGGTGTAAGTAGTCTGCTTTAATCTCATAATTACACAGTATTCTGGGCATCTGTTTGCTGAATCTTTTGCAATTTGTTCAATTAATAATGGAGAAGTCAAAGTAGAAAGATGGAGGTGGGAAACTTTTAGCCTTTATCAACACAAACACAGCCGGTGTTTCCTTGTTTAAAATTCCCGAAGGTGAAGCTTTACTATGGATCAGAGCGGTCAAGCGAACATGGTTCTCTACCACATGTCAACCCGCAGGTTTCGGTGAGAAAATTGTGCTAATAAGTCGGCTCTTACCGTAGTTATGAGCGGAGCTTGCGTCCTCCTGCAGCTGCGGACTATTGCCTCCTCCCACTGCAGACACTGGCGGTCACCCGTGGCCACACCCCTCCGACTTTCAGGTACCATATAATCTCACTAAAACACTAGTAACACAATGAGCAGATAAGGGATTTTCCAGAATTATCCTAGTAAATTTGTCTAATAACATCTGAATCACACTCACTGTCCTCACCTTTTATTTTTTTATTTTATTTTTATTTTTTCCAGTCCTTCACTCTCACTATCTTCATCCACAAATCTTTCTTCCTCGCTCAAATTAATGGGGAAATCGTCGCTTTCTCGGTCCGAAATGCTCTAGCTGCTGGTGGCTATGATTATAAACAATGTGAGGATGTGAGGAGCCCTACAACCCGAGACGTCACGCGCACATCGTCTGCGACTTCCGGTACAAGCAAGGCTTTTTTATTAGCGATCAAAAGTTGCGAACTTTATCGTGGATGTTCTCTACTAAATCCTTTCAGCAAAAATATGGCAATATCGCGACATGATCAAGTATGACACATAGAATGGACCTGCTATCCCTGTTTAAATAAGAAAATCTCATTTCAGTAGGCCTTTAACATTGCTGTATGTATATTTTTGACCCAGCAGATTTGGTCACATTTCCAGTAGAGCCATAATACATTCATAAAAGAACCAAACTTCATGAATGTTTTTTGGTGACCAACAAGTATGCGCTCCAATCACTCTATCACAAAAAATAAGAGTTGTAGAAATAATTCGGAACTCAAGACAGCCATGACATTATGTTCTTTAGAAGTGTATGTAAACTTTTGACCACAACTGTATTAATACTGTAAAGCTGCTGAGATGGCGCAGGTGTACCTAATGTTATGTCATGTAAGTCTGTGAACTTCTGAACTGAGTACAATTATAATACTTGTCAGGTCTAAAGTGAACATCTTGAAGCAGTTTTTAGCGGAGGGTCACTTTGTACATCATCATCATCATCATCATCATCGCCATCACGTGGCCCCGCCTCTTTGACACGAGCCTGTCACTTTAAATCCTCCCTCCACTTCCCCGACTCTAAACACAAACACATTTCTTTCCCAGGATCCCTCCATTAAACATGGCCGCCGTAGCAATTGCCTTCCCCCGCGGCAAAGAAACGCATCATCATAATTTAGCGTCCGGTTTGGACGCTTATGTTCGTACTCGTTTGTGTGGTCCACGCCAAAACAAACAATCTCAGGTGACGAATGTCGCTCATAACCTATCGGCGACACATTTTTGTACACACACGCTTTAAGGAGGATTTCTAATACTTTATTTGTTTGCTCCCTGTGAGAAAAGGGCTGCAGTGGAGCGAGCGCATGAGGTAAAGTAAGTGGATTTATGCCCCAGGAGAGCTGAAGTGCTCCATTTATAGGCTGGCTTAATAAAGTCAGGATTATACATCTGCCAAACACATGGCACGGAGAAAATGGCGGCGGTGCTTGAGGTGATTGAAGATAATCTTCCATTGCCACATCTACTCATTATGGTCAGGTTGTTTTGCTACAAATACTCAACATGGCGCCGAAAGTCGCATCGTCAAACATTCACCAGGACTTTCATCACGGTATATTTTCACAGTAAAATACTGCCATCAAAAATGACAACCAATGACAATATCCATATGTTATTTCACTTTTTATATCGCCACAAATGACTGTGAATTCAAATGGATTCGTCTCTTAAAAGGTTGTGTCCACATTAAAGTTAAAGTTAAAATGAGATTTTCTTATTTAAACCGGGATAGCAGGTCCATTCTATGTGTCATACTTGATCATGTCGCGATATTGCCATATTTTTGCTGAAAGGATTTAGTAGAGAACATCCACGATAATGTTGGCAACTTTTGGTCGCTAATAAAAAAACCTTGCCTGTACCAGAAGTAGCAGACAATGTGCGCGTGATGTCACGGGTGGTAGGGCTCCTCACATCCTCACATTGTTTATAATCACAGCCACCAGCAGCAAGTGCAATTTGGACCGAGAAATTGACGATTTCCCCATTAATTTGAGCGAGAATGAAAGATCCGTGGATGAGGAAAGTTAGATTGAAGCACTAAAAAAAAAAAAAAAAGAGAAAAAAAAAGGCGACGGCAGTGTGAGCGATTCAGATGTTATTAGACACAGTTACTAAGATAATTCTGTAAAATGCCTTATCTTCTTATTGTGTTTTAAATAAATACATGGGTAAATGGGTTGTACTTGTATAGCGCTTTTCTACCTTCAAGGTACTCAAAGCGCTTTGACACTACTTCCACATTTACCCATTCACACACACATTCACACACTGATGGAAGGAGCTGCCATGCAAGGCGCTAACCAGCACCCATCAGGAGCAAGGGTGAAGTGTCTTGCTCAGGACACAACGGACGTGACGAGGTTGGTACTAGGTGGGGATTTGAACCAGGGACCCTCGGGTTGCGCACGGCCACTCTTCCACTGCGCCACGCCGTCCCTTTTAGTGTTTTAGTGAGATTATAAAGTCATACCTGAAAGTCAGAGGGCTGCGGTGAACGCCAGTGTCTCTCAGAGAAACCAATAGAGGAGTCAAGATCACAGCTGCCTTTTTGACAGCTACAGGAGGAGGTCGCATAATCCGCTCAAGTCTCCGGTAAGAGCCGACTTAATATCACAATTTTCCCATCCAAAAACTTGCTGGTTGACGTAGAGAAACATGTTCGCTTGACCGCTCTGTGTTAAAGCTTCCAACAAACAAAGAAACACCGGCTGTGTTTCGGTGCTAAAGGCAGCTGCAATCCACCGCTTTCCACCAACAGCATTATTCTTTATAGTCTCCATTATTAATTGAACAAATAGCAAAAGATTCAGCAACACAGATGTCCAAAATACTGTGTAATTATGCGATGAAAAGAGACGACTTTTAGCCGTAAGTGGTGCTGGGCTAATATGTCCGCTACAACCCGAGACGTCACAAACACGCGTCATCATACGCGTCATCATTCCGCGACGTTTTCAACAAGAAACTCAGCGGGAAATTTAAAATTGTAATTTAGTAAACTAAACCGGCCGTATTGGCATGTGTTGCAATGTTAAGATTTTATATAGACTATCAGACTGCGTGGTCGGTAGTAGTGGGTTTCAATAGGCCTTTAAAGTCACACACATACTCAGTCTGCATTTGACCCATCCCCTTGTACCACCCCCTGGGAGGTGAGGGGAGCAGTGAGCAGCACCGGTGGCCGCGCTCGGGAATCATTTGTGCATGCTTGTTTGTACAGTAGTGGGCGGTACGCTGTTAAACCGAGAGAATACTTAACATAAATGAAATTACAACCGCGAAGTTTCACTTGTTAACTGTTAGCATGTTAACATTAGCATGTTAGGATGCTAACATTATCATGCTATCATTAAAGTGCTAATTTTTCCCCCCGCAAATTTTACACTTTTTCTCTAACTCCCCAGCCATACACATTAGAGTCATAAAACTTGGTATGTGACACAAGATAACTGTTACCATGCTAATGTTAGCTTGGTAACATTAACATGGTAACAGTTGATGTTAGCATGCTAGCATCAAGCTAACAGTTGATGTTAGCATGCTAACTTGATGAGCTAGTTTTCCAGCCATTTACCCCAGAGTCATATAACTTGGTATGTCACACTTGTTAACTGTTAGCATGTTAACATTAGCATGTTAGGATGCTAACATTAGCATGCTAATATTAAAGTGCAATTTTTTTTTCTCAAAAATGTTACACTTTTTTTTTCTCTAATTCCCCAGCCATACACCTTATAGTCATATAACTTCGTATGTGACACAAAATAACTGTTACCATGCTAACATTAGCTTGGTAACACTAACATGGTAACAGTTGATGTTAGCATGCTAGCATCAAGCTAACAGTTGATGTAAGCAGGCTAACATCAGGCTAACAGTTGATGTTAGCATGCTAACTTGATGAGCTAGTTTTGCAACCGTTTACCCCAGAGTCATATAACTTGGTATGTGACACTTGCTAACTGTTAGCATGCAAACCTTAGCATACTAGCAAGTTAACTTTAGGATCCTGACTTTTTCATCTAATTTCTACAATTATTTTCTCTCTTTCCCCAGCCATACACCTTAGAGTCATATAACTTGGTATGTGACACAAGATAACTGTTACCATGCTAACTTTAGCTTGCTACCATGCTAAAATAAGCATGTTAAATTTTTGTAGCTCATTTTGTACAGTGACATCTAAAATTCACAGATTCGGACACTGGGCACCATCTTCAAAGTGCGGCGGCTTCCAACGACCCCCGGCCAGAGGTCCAAGTCACAGATAGCAGGCTCATCAAAATTTCCATGGGAATTTTCTAGTTAACTATAAAATTACAATTGTGAAGTTTCAGCATTTAGTTGTAACTTTATTGTAATTAAGCGTAACATCTTAGCTCTGCAGTTACAGTAGATTGCTGCAAAGATATTTCACAGTGATTTACTGTAAATTTTACTTTGAAAACTAAGGCAATTGTTTTTCTTTTACCTGTCCTGTGCAGCCACATGGGCCATATAATATCGTGACTCGAAGACGCCCGTATCTGCTGAACTTATTTACTATACTTTACAAAATGGATGTGTAAGATACTTAAAATTAAATAAATACATACTATAAAATAATAATAAATGAAAGAAAAAATGATCAGCAGCAATGTTGCTTTGAATTATTTTATTAACCTTACTTTGTTAGTTTGAAAGTAAATCAATTTGTATTTTATTTTATAAAATGTTTTGTAACCTGTCCTGTCCAGCCACATGCTCAAATAATATTTTTAATCTGCTGTACATATTTAATTTACAAACGAGATGTGTGAGATACTTTAAACTAAATAATAATAATAATGATAATAATATATAATAATTATATATATTTTAAAAAACATTAAGAAAATGTAATACATAAATACATACATACATAATAATCATAATAATAATGATAATAATAATAATGGTAAATATTTAACAACAAAATTAAGAAAATTCAATAATTAAACTAAAATAAAAAAAAAGTAATGCAATTATTAATTTTACTTTGTTACTTTAAAAGTTTTTTCTTTTCTTTTACTTGTCCTGTTAGCCACATGGGCAAAAATTATTGTTGATTTGTTGTACATATTTACTTTACAAAGGGGATGAGTGAGATACTTTAAAATAAAAAAATAAATACATAAAAATAAAAACTTAAAAAAATAAATAATATCCATCCATCCATTTTCTAACGCTTATTCCCTTTAGGGATCGCGGAGGGCGCTGGCGCCTATCTCATCTACAATCAGGCGGAAGGCGGGGTACGCCCTGGACAAGTCACTACCTCATCGCAGGGCCAACACAGATAGACAGACAACATTCACACTCACATTCACACACTAGGGCCAATTTAGTGTTGCCAATCAACCTATCCCCAGGTGCATGTCTTTGGAAGTGGGAGGAAGACGGAGTACCTGGAGGGAACCCACGTATTCACGGGGAGAACATGCAAACTCCACACAGAAAGATCCCGAGACTGGATTTGAACCCAGGACTGCAGGACCTTCGTATTGTGAGGCAGACGCACTAACCCCTCTGCCACCGTGAAGCCCTTAAATAAATAACATATATTATAATAATATATATTGTAATAAAATAATATAAAATATAATTATATATATATTCAATTGTAATTTGTTACTTTAAAAGTTTTTTTTTCTTTTACTGCCAGCCACATGGGCGAATATTGTTGTCGATCCGTTGTACATATTTACTTTACAAAGGAGATGTGTGAGATACTTTAAAATAAATAAATAAATACATAATAATAAAAAACTAATTATTATCTAGATCATATATATATATATATATATATATATATACATATATATATATATATATATATATATATATATATATATATATATATATATACATATATATATATATATATACATATATATATAGATATATATACATATATATCTATATATATATATATATGTATATATATATATATATATATATGTATGTATATATGTGATCTAGACATTTAAAGGAGACAAACGGAAATTGGCCTTTTCAATCCAATCCATTTTATTTATATAGCACATTTAAACAACAAGAACGTTTCCAAAGTGCTGCACAGCCATGTTAAAAACAATATTATGCTCCACCAATGACTGAATAAAAATAATAAATAAACAAATATAAAACCAATATAAAACTATATAAAATAAATATGATTAAAAACAATTTTAAAGGGTAAAAGCAATTTTTTTTTGCTACAATTTGGCATACATTTTACATGTTTGTTAATGGGTATTAAAGTTAAAGTTTAAGTACCAATGATTGTCACACACACAAGTGTGGTAAAATTTGTCCTCTGCATTTGACCCATCCCCTTGTTCACCCCCTGGGAGGTGAGGGGAGCAGTGGGCAGCAGCAGTGCCTCGCCCGGGAATAATTTTTTGGTGATTTAACCCCCAATTCCATCCCTTGATGCTGAGTGCCAAGCAGGGAGGTAATGGATCCCATGTTTATAGTCTTTGTATGACTCGGCCGGGGTTTGAACTCACAACCTCCCGATCTCAGGGCGGACACTCTAACCACTAGGCCACTGAGTAGGTGTACATTGTCCCATGTCACAAATAAGTATCAGTAACCAGTCAAATAAAATAAGTAATGCAATCATTACATGCATGCATGAATGTCTAATATGAACATGAACACATTCAAAGAGTTTGTTTTTTTACCAATCGGTGACATTTCCTCCAGATGTGGAATGTGTGTTCATATTCATGTTATTCCTGACATTCCTCCATCCGCTGCTGACAGTATTCCAGGTGCTCTCTCTCTCTCTCTCTCTCTTGCTCTCTTTCATTCGGGGTTCTCCTATGAGGCAAACAATCTGTAGGTGGACTCAGCAGGTCCAGAGGCTTCCGGGGCCGGCTGCTACACACGTATAACGTGCAACAGCTGGCCCCTGTGAACATTCCAGCCGAGGCCCCTCATCCTCCTGGGAAATCCCAATGTGGATTTGTTTACTAAAACAAGTTGTTTGTTTTTGCTGCCAGCCCAATATCGCCACCTCCTCTGTAGTCCGCCCTCACCTCTACCCTATAAACCAGGGGTCACCAACGCGGTGCCCGCGGGCACCAGGTAGCCCGCAAGGACCAGATGAGTAGCCCGCTGGCCTGTTCTAAAAATAGCTCAGATAGCAGCACTTACCAGTGAGATCCCTCTAGTTTTTAAATTATATTTATTTTCTAGCAAGCTGGTCTGGCTTTGCTCGACATTTTTAATTCTAAGAGACACAAAACTCAAATAGAATTTGAAAATCCAAGAAAATATTTTAAAGACTTGGTCTTCACTTGTTTAAATAAATTCATTTATTTTTTCACTTTGCTTCTTATAACTTTCAGAAAGACAATTTTAAAGAAAAAATACAACCTTAAAAATGATTTTAGGATTTTTAAACACATATACCTTTTTACCTTTTACATTCCTTCCTCTTCTTTCCTGAAAATTTAAATCAATGTTTAAATAAATGTATTTTTTTATTGTAAAGAATAATACATACATTTTAATTTAATTCTTCATTTTATTTTCTGTTTTTTCGACGAAGAATATTTGTGAAATATTTCTTCAAACTTATTATGATTAAAATTCCCCAAAAATTATTCCGCCAAATCTAGAAAATTTGTAGAATCAAATTTAAATCTTATTTCAAAGTCTTTTGAATTTATTTTTATATTTTTGTTCTGGAAAATCTAGAAGAAATAATGATTTGTCTTTGTTAAAAATATAGCTTGGTCCAATTTGTTCTATATTCTAGCAAAGTGCAGATTGTATTTTAACCTATTTAAAACATGTCATCAAAATTATAAAATCTTAATCAGGAAAAATTACTAATAATGTTCCATAAATTATTTTTTAAATGTTTTCAAAAAGATTCGAATTAGCTAGTTTTCTCTTAATTTTTTTCGGTTGAATTTTGAATTTTAAAGAGTCGAAATTGACGATTGACTATGTTTTAAAATTAAATTTTCGGTTTTTTTTTGTGTTTTCTCCTCTTTTCAACCGTTCAGTTTAGTGTTTTTTTCATCTTTTATTCTCTACAAAAAAACCTTCTGTAAAAGGGAAAAAAATGTACGACGGAATGACAGACAGAAATACCCATTTTTTTATATATATAGATTTATTTATTAAAGGTAAATTGAGCAAATTGGCTATTTATGGCAATTTATTTAAGTGTGTATCAAACTGGTAGCCCTTCGCATTAATCAGTACCCAAGAAGTAGCTCTTGGTATCAAAAAGGTTGGTGACCCCTGCTATAAACGCTTATCAGTGGTTTAATGCCGGATTATGCAAGTGACAGCCAGTCATCTGTCCACTTTCTCTCTTTTTCTTTATCTCCGACGCCTCGATTTCTCTCCCTTTCCCACCCCTTTATCGCAGGCTCGTCCACATGCAGTAACTCTTAACCTAAATATTTAGGCGTCTTGGTAGGAAACTGCCATGTCTAAACTCCTTCCAGATGTGAGCCTGCGCAGGCTTGTGTTTAGTTCTCATTATGCACGGCCGCAGAGGAGCTGCTTCTCTGGCGGAGGGGGCGAGGAGGACAGATAGGAGGAGTGAAAAGTGCATTTGTTCATTAGTGACAAATGATGGACGGTGCAAAAAAAAAAAAAAAGGAAAATAAAGGAGAAGGAGAAAGTGCAATGTAAAGGCCACGTAGGAACGCAGGGGAGAAGTTTGGCTGGCGGTTCAGAGGGACGTGTCCCCGGAGACTCTAACTCCCCCCGACAAATACATCTTTGACACTGGGGGGAGACGGGAGATGGAGAGGGGGAGCATAACTGGCCCTCCGTGCCTGTATTATTGTTATTAGCCTTTATGCGTGAAGGGGGATGAAAAAAAGCCAGAAGATGGATACAGCAGGACTGCATTCCGCAGTCCAACACACTATTAAGGGATTGTGTGTACGGGCCTTCCCTGCATAATGTATATACACTTGCACCTCAATTTAGGAGCTCAATTAGCTCTGTGACGGAGCTCTCAACTCAAAACACTTGTATCTCAAATCAATGTCTGCCATTAAAATGCTTTGAGAACAATTTAAAGGCCTACTGAAACCCACTACTACCGACCACGCAGTCTGATAGTTTATATATCCATCCATCCATCTTCTTCCGCTTATCCGAGGTCGGTTCGCGGGGGCAACAGCCTAAGCAGGGAAACCCAGACTTCCCTCTCACCAGCCATTTCGTCTAGCTCTTCCCGGGGGATCCCGAGGCGTTCCCAGGCCAGCCGGGAGACATAGTCTTCCCAACGTGTCCTGGGTCTTCCCCATGGCCTCCTACCGGTTGGAGGTGCCCTAAACACCTCCCTAGGGAGGCGTTTGGGTGGCATCCTGACCAGATGCCCGAACCACTTCATCTGGCTCCTCTCGATGTGAACGAGCAGCGGCTTTACTTTGAGCTCCTTCCAGATGACAGAGCTTCTCACCCTATCTCTAAGGGAGAGCCCCGCCACACGGCGCAGGAAACTCATTTCGGCCTCTTGTACCCGTGATCTTATCCTTTCGGTCATGACCCAAAGCTCATGACCATAGAAGAGGATGGGAACGTAGATCGACCGGTAAATTGAGAGCTTTGCCTTCCGGCTCAGCTCCTTCTTCACCAAAACGGATCGGTACAACGTTCGCATTACTGAAGACGCCGCACTGATCCGCCTGTCGATCTCACGATCCACTCTTCCCTCACTGGTGAACAAGACTCATAGGTACTTGAACTCCTCCACTTGGGGCAGGGTCTTCTCCCCAACCCGGAGATGGCATTCCACCCTTTTCCGGGTGAGAACCATGTTTCGGACTTAGAGGTGCTGATTCTCATTCCGGTCGCTTCACACTCGGCTGCGAACCGATCCAGTGAGAGCTGAAGATCCCGGTCAGATGAAGCCATCAGGACCACATCATCTGCAAAAAGCAGAGACCTAATCCTGGGGTCACCAAACTGCGCCTAGAAATTCTGTCCATAAAAGTTATGAACAGAATCAATGACAAAACACATTTATATATCAATGATGAAATATTAACATTGCAACACATGCCAATACGGCTTTTTTAGTTTACTAAATTACAATTTAAAATTTCCCGCGGAGTTTCCTGTTGAAAACGTCGCGGAATGATGACGCGTGTTTGTGACGTTATTGGTTGGAGGGGACATATTAGCCCAGCACCACTCACGGCTAAAAGTCGTCTCTTTTCATCGCACAATTAAACAGTATTTTGGACATCTGTGTTGCTGAATCTTTTGCAATTTGTTCAAATAATAATGGAGAAGTCAAAGTAGAAAGATGGAGTTGGGAAGCTTTTAGCCTTTAGCCACACAAACACATGGTGTTTCCTTGTTTAAAATTCCCGGAGGTGAATCTTTATTATGGATCACAGCGGTCAAGCGAACATGGATCCCGACTACATGTCAACCGGCAGTTTTTGGTGAGAAAATTGTGGTAATAAGTCGCCTCTTACCGGATATCAGCGGAGCTTCTGTCCTGCTGCAGCTTTGTGACTTCCCTCAGAGACTCTGGCGTCAACACACCCGTGGGCACACCCCTCTGACTATCAGGTACTATTTAACTCACTAAAACCCTAGCAACACAATAGGCAAATAAGGGATTTCCCAAAATTATCCAAGTAAATGTGTCTAAAACAGGGGTGTCAAACTCAAATACAGAGAGGGCCAAAATTTAAAACTGAACAAAGCCACGGGCCAAGGTTCAAGAAATCCACCTTTTAGGTGGTAGCGTGTATTGTAGCGTCCCGGAAAAGTTAGTGCCGCAAGGGATTCTGGGTATTTGTTCTGTTGTGTTACGGTGCGGATGTTATCCCGAAATGTGTCTGTCATTCTTGTTTGGTGTGGGTTCACAGTGTGGTGCATATTTGTAACAGTGTTAAAGTTGTTTATACGGCCACCCTCAGTGTGACCTGTATAGCTGTTGACTAAGTATGGGTTGCATTCACTTATGAGTGTGTACAAGCTGCTTATATCATGAGGCTTGGCCGGCACCCTGTTTGTATGGAGGATAAGCGGACGTGATGACAGGTTGTAGAGAACGTTAAAGGCATTGCCTTTAAGGCACGGCCCCCAATATTGTTGTCCGGGTGGAAATTGGGAGATATTCACGAGAATGGTTGCCCAGGAAGATTTTCCGGAGGGGCACTGAACTTCGGGAGTCTCCCGGGAAAATCGGGAGGGTTGGCAAGTATGAGCATTAGCGGTGAATGCGTTGTTACAGCGGCACCACCTCTGTATAATACCGGCGGGCCAGCTCTAATGTTAATTTGATATTGCCCCAGGGCCAAATGAAATTACATGGCGGGCCAAGTTTGGCCCGCGGGCCAGAGTTTGACACTCATGTTCTAAAACATCTGAATCGCTCCCACTGCAATCGCTCCTTCACTCTTAATTTCCTCATCCACAAACCTATCATCCTCGCTCAAATTAATAGGGAAATTGTCGCTTTCTCGGTCCGAATAGCTCTTGCTGCTGGAGGCTCACATTATAAACAATGTGAGGATGTGAGGAGCCCGACAACCTGTGACGTCATCGTCTGCTACTTCCGGTAAAGGCAAGGCTTTTTTATTAGCCACCAAAAGTTGCAAACTTTATCGTCGATATTCTTTACTAAATCCTTTCAGCAAAAATATGGCAATATCGCAAAATTATCAAGTATGACATATAGAATGGACCTGCTATCCCTGTTTGAATAAGAAAATCTCATTTCAGTAGGCCTTTAGTTGAAGCTTGGCCCCACCTCCAAAAAGCACAATTTTAACACGTAACATGCCTTTTAAAGAAAAAAACTAACTTTTAGATAAAAAAGGTATTATTTATGAAGTGCCATCCATCCATTTCCTACCGCTTGTCCCGTTCGGGGTCGCAGGGGCTGCTGGAGTCTATCTTAGCTGCATTCGGGCGGAAGGCGGGATACACTCTGGACAAGTCACCATCTCGTCGCAGGGCCAACGCAGATAGACAGACAACATTCACACTCACATTCACACAATTTAGTGTTGCCAATCAACCTATTCCTAGGTGCATGTCTTTGGAGGTGTGCATAAAAAATGTCCCTTAATCGAACAGCTCGCAACTGGGAATCAGTTCTTCTCGCACACTTAAGAGAGCTCACTTAAAAGATTCGAATTGTTCATGAACGTTACATATCTAGACTAGAGTGCTTTTACAGTGTATTAACTGTGACTATACACTGCCCAGGGCTTCACGGTGGCAGAGGGGTTAGTGCGTCTGCCTCACAATACGAAGGTCCTGCAGTCCTGGGTTCAAATCCAGGCGCGGGATCTTTCTGTGTGGAGTTTGCATGTTCTCCCCGTGAATGCGTGGGTTCCCTCCGGGTACTCCGGCTTCCTCCCACTTCCAAAGACATGCACCTGGGGATAGGTTGATTGGCAACACTAAATTGGCCCTAGTGTGTGAATGTGAGTGTGAATGTTGTATGTCTATCTGTGTTGGCCCTGCGATGAGGTGGCGACTTGTCCAGGGTGTACCCCGCCTTCCGCCCGATTGTAGCTGAGATAGGGGCCAGCGCCCCCCGCGACCCCGAAAGGGAATAAGCGGTAGAAAATGGATATACACTGCCCTGGAATATAAGCAGAGCCCACTAAATTTTAGGGGGAAAACTTTTTTTTTCTCCATATATTGGCCACAGTAGTGTTGTCAATTCCAAAATTATTTTGATAACTTTTCGGTAATTTTCGATACTTTTCTAAATAAAGAGGCACAACAAATTGCATTATTGGCTTTATTTTAACAATAAATCTTACGATACATTAAAAATATGTTTGTCATTGCAAGTTTGCCCTAAATAAAATAGTGAACATTCAAGACAACTTGTCTTTTATTAGTAAGTAAGTACACAAAGGCTCCTAATTTAGTCTGCTGATATATGCAGTAACATATTGTGTCATTTGCCGTTCTATTATTTTGTCAGAATTATTAATGAAAAGTGGTAGAAAATTAATTTTTAATGTACTTGTTCATTTACTGTTAATATCTGCTTACTTTCTCTTTTCACATGTTCTATCTACACTTATGCTAAAATGTAATAATCACTTATTTTTCTGTCGTTTGGATACTTTACATTAGTTTTGGATGATACCACACATTTAGGTATCAATCCGATACAAAGTCGTTACAGGATCATACATTGGTCATATTCAAAGTCCTCATGTGTCCAGGGACATATTTGATGAGTTCATAAATATAATATAAATAAAAAAACAACGAAATATGTTGTGATGCCAAAATATATCGACGTAATCATAGTAGTATCGACTAGATAAGTTCCTGTACTTGGTATCATTACAGTGGACGTTAGGTGTAGATCCACCAATGACGTTTGTTTACATTTTGACGCCGGTACTTTTAAAAAAGGCGGTATAGTACCGGATATGATTCATTAGTATCGCGGTACTATTCTAATAGCAGTATACGGTACAAGCCTAAAATACACCAGACTATAAGCCGTAGCTATATACCGTACGTTTTTTATAATGTTCAAGATTTTGATCAGAATTATTTTTCCTTGTACTTTTTAAACACTCTGAACAGTTTCTCAAAGTGGATCATTTAAACCAGCGAAAAGACATCCATAGATTAACTGCACCTGTGTATAAGCCGCGGGGTTCAAAGCTTGGGAAAAAAAGTAGCGGTTTATAATCCGGAAAATACGATCGTTTTATGAAGTTATGTAAAAAAATAATGTACAGTATTTAACTTGGAGAGTAGACTTCGATGGTATATCCTTCCAGCTACCTCTTTATCAAACACACCTTCAGCAGCTTTTCCATATTTTCATGGATAAATGTACGCCATTTGAAAATTGTTTTAATACCAATGGCTGGCAACAGACTCGTTCTGCTTTAGTCACTTTCTTCCTGGTTGGAAAACAAATTTATGTCGATCGCTAGCTATAAGCTAATGCTAGCGGTTAAGACCAAATATTTTGGTCGGATCTTACGTGGTTCATTTGCTACACCAAATAAGTATCTCACATTTTTGCTCGGTGAGAGGCAGCTCTTATCTTGAAACACTCTTATACTAAGTTGAGTTACCACTGTATATTGATACTGTAGAGTATTTCATGTCTCTTACTGATATCAACATCCTGTATCCTTCTTCTGTAGGACTTAGAACTAGTATTGAATGGCTGGATTGATGAGTGTTTGACATTCAAGCGTGTTAAAGATCAAACAAAGTGTGTAAAATCAGTTGTTGTATTGTTTGAATTGACTTAGTGGAAGTGCTTCGACGTGCGATTGTTCTTTCTGTCGTCATTGTCGGTGTAAGCTTGGTGGGCGCTTACCCAAATTAGACGCCACAGATGCAGTGAGGTCAACATGGTGGTCCTTGACAGCTGCAGTTAAAGCCAGGTTACACTTGAGTCTAGGAATGTCATTGTCATTTTGGTAAAAAATACCCCAAGCAAATATTTTCACATGAACGGCTGCATTACTTCCACTTCGAATTTCAGGTTTTACTCATTTCTAAATTGGTCCTAAGTTGTTTGAGATCCTTCCTGCCTTTATCTAAGCTAAGTCAACAATACCTCACTCTTGATTCACATTTAGCACATGCATGTGGAGGATACTCGCCAGTGTTTCCCCCAGAAAATTTGTTAGTTAAAGTGGTGTCTCTCCAGGGAGAAGAGGGTGCCGCCCGGGACAGGCGAACGGACAGGGAAGGGGCTGGGTGGGTGTAAGGACCAGTGTAATTTGGCCTGTCGCCACCATCACGTCTCCATCTCACCACAGCCTGAGGGGACAATAGACTACATACTGTGGTGAAGTAGGCCGGCTTCATCACGTGAAAAAGCCTACAATTTTTGGCTGTGTTTTCCGCTCTGTATGCTGAGTGGCAATATACAATATATATCTGAATATTTTTTCCTTAAAATAAAAACAAAACAGTCCTAGTTACCTCAGATACTAAGTATGTCATTATTTTGACTTAGTAAATATTGACTTACTAAGACAAAATAATGACTAAGTCAAATTAATGACTTACTGTAAATAAGTGTTTGCATTAAGCGATTGAAAAAGAGTTAAAAGTGGGGCCACTTGTATGCACAACTCATCATGCTTAATTTTTTACAGGACAAAAAAAAAAAATAATAAAAAAAAAAAAAATATATATATATATATTTAAAAAAAAAAAAAAAAAAAAAAAAATATATATATATATATATATATATATATATATATATATATATATATATATATATATTTAAGACTTTAGTTTTTAAGGCAGCCGCCTTAACAACAAACCGCTGCGGGAAACCCTGCTCCCACACTGTAGTTAGAGTATTTCCCGCCTATACAGCATGTTCATAGGAGCATTTAATAGAAGGCTTTTAAACATCCATAAAAAGATGCGGCGTGGAAGCATGCAGATCTCACCCTTAACCCTAGTTAGCTTTGACTGGCGGGAGTCATGGCAACAGTGCGAAGAAAAAAAACATGCGGATCCTCATTTAGTAGCGGGATCGCCTGCTTTCTCAAAGCCATTTGTACGTAACTGTGCCAGTTTGCACAGACATTTCAAACGTACTCAACATAGATGTCGTAAGGGGGCTGCAAAAGAGTGCCAGTCCTGATAGATCATATTGTGAGTGCCAAATGATCATATTTGCATCTCCTTCTCCCAGTATTGTTGCCGTTCTAATAATCAGCGCATATTTTGCATATTCATGAAAACAAACGCAAGAATGGATTGCGCTCATTCAACAAATGCAATCCTCTGCTTACGAGTTTAGTAGATCAGCTCTACACATGCGCTATCGTGTTCGCATATTTTAATATACATTAACCTATGGAGGTTTCAGACTAGAGATGTCCAATAATATCGGACTGCCGATATTATTGGCTGATAAATGCTTTAAAATGTAGTACCGAAAATTATTGGTATCGGTTTCTAAACTATCGGTATCGGTTTCGAAAAGTAAAATGTATGACTTTTTAAAATGCTGCTGTGTTCACGGACGTAGAGAGAAGTACAGAGCGCCAATAAACCTTAATGGCACTGCCTTTGCGTCCCGGCACAGTCACATGGCTTTTCACAGACACAAGTGAATGCAACGTATACTTGATCAACAGCCATACAGGTCACACTGAGGGTGGCCGTACAAACAACTTTAACACTTTTACAAATATGCGCCACACTGTGATTCCACACCAAACAAGAATGACTAACACATTTCGGGAGAACATCCGCACCATAACACAACACAAACACAACAGAACAAATACACAGACTCCCTTGCAGCATTAACTCTTCCGGGACGCTAAAATAAAGTCCGAAAAATACTGTACTCTTGCAACAAGACAGGGGAAGGCGAGGACTATATATACATGAGGGAAGGTGGGCGCAATCAAGAGAGACCTCAGACCAGTGGCACAGGAATAAAGGCAAGTGACCTGAAACGAAAGGAGGATTAGAATTTTCAAAATAAGACAGGAAGTTTGCCAGACAACCCCAAAACAGGACTTCCCTTACCACGGTGTGACAGATATAGGATGGGGGCGCCTTTAATTCTGCGATGAGGTGGCGACTTGTCCAAGGGTGTACACCGCCTTCGGTTCGATTGTAGCTGAGATAGGCACCAGCGCCCTCCGCTATCCCAAAGGGAATAAGCGGTAGGAAATGGATGGACGGATGGACACCTCTAATACAAATACATTGCCCCGAAGAAAAGGTGAATGTTCAGTAGAGATGTGCGGTTTGTGGTGTCATCCGCGGAGTCCGCGGATAAAACGCGGGTCGGGCGGGTGACATGACGAAAAAATTGATTTTAGTTTGATTCGGGCGGGTGGCAGTTGAACCATCCGTAAGTATTTGATATACATGGTTCTGGGATCGATATCCTTTACCATTCAAAGAGCCATTTAAGACCCGTGTCACAAACCAAAGAAGACAATAGGAGACGCTTATATTCTCTAGAATGACTGCCGGCAGTCACCCAGATAATAAGTATTAGGGCGTGCTATGAAGCCATTGGCTTTGTCGCCTTCTACAACATGTACGATCTGGTTGTCACACTCTTAGTAATATGCGCCACGCTGTGAAGCCACACCAAACAAGATTGACAAACACATTTCGGGAGAACATCCTCCCAGTAACACAACATAAACGCAACACAACAAATACCCTTAATCCTTTGTATCCATGATACTTCCTGACTATTTTATAAACACCGCTAGCAGCAAACCTACCCCCCCCCCCCCACCCCGTGCGTCGGTAAGGTGGGCGGGGTTGGGGGAGCGGGGGTGTAAAATATATTCAGGAAACACAGAGATACAAATGATTCTGGGTATTTGTTGAGTTGCGTTTATGTTGTGTTACTGTGAGGATGTTGTCCCGAAAAGTGTTTGTCAATCTTGTTTGGTGTGGCTTCACAGCATGGCACATATTAGTAAGAGTGTTAAAATTGTTTATATCACAACCATCAGTGTACTCTGTATCACCCAGTATGCCTTTCAATCTTGTACGTGTGATTGCGGAAGCTGCACACAACATGTTGCCGGACTAACAATCGGTTTGTACATGTTGTTGAAGGTGTCTAAGGCAATGGCTTCACAGCACGCCGTTATTCTTGTCATCAGGATGAACGCCATTGAGTGTTCGCGAGAACGTTAGCGGCTCCCATTGTCTTCATTACTCTGTAAAACGGGTTTAAATAGCTCTTTGAGTGGTAAAGGTGGCCGACCTCTGATGTATTTCAACAGGCCGGTGGCGGGCGGTTGCGGTTCTGATAAAATGTTGGTTCGGGTGGATGACGACTTTGGTGATGCGGTTGCGGATGATATAATTGCCTATCCGCGCATCTCTAATGTTCACTATTCATTCGAGTTTTTTTTAAAAGTAGGACTCTCGATTGTAACGCATTGCATGTGTTTTGGGGGTTTGTGTGTATTTTGGACTGCCGCTGTAGACTTCTCTTGAATTTATACAAGTCTACACTTCAATCACTCGCTGGCAACTTTAGAGGCACATTTTTCCTGAAGCTTTTTTGGTCAAATTCCGAATTGCACAACTTCAAAGTTTGCACTAAACATTTAGCAGGAGGCGTTTGTAGGTGTCTGGCATCGAGCGCGTTATTGCTCACATCTGTTGGCCTCCGTTCACTCGAAGCCGACTCATCCCCGGCAGAATGTTTGATTGTCCACATTGGTATTAATCTGAATCCTCTCAGCTATCTTTTTTTTTTTTTGGCGGATCGGAGCTCGTGGCCCACGTGGACACCGGCCTGCGAAGAGCTGGCAGATGTGTCTGAGTGGGTCTGTGCGTCCAGACGGGAGTACGATGAGACGTCCCAAACGGTCCCTCTTATCAGCGGGGAGGATCCCGATAGGCATTCCTGCAAAGCTGGAGTTTATTTATGTGGTGGGCGGGAAGGTGTTGAGAGGAGGGGGGGTCGGGGGAGGCGGCGACCCTCCACACGTGAGCAAGGGGCAGCGGTCAGCAATAAATCAAAAACGCAAACAAAGGCCTGACATTGGATATGCCCAGCTTACAACGCATTAGAGCACCTGCCAATGCCACACAAGGCAGGGACTTTATCGCAGGTCACATGACCCGCTCTCTCACATCGAATCCATAATGATTAAACAGCAGTGAAATTTTTTATGTTTTTTTTTTTTGTTTTTTTTGTCAAACTTGGCAAAGACACAAAGATGGGGCTCGGTGTTGTTTCAGTTTTTCCTTTCGCGCCAAACTCTTCTTATCTTACTCCAAAAATGCCTGACTTTGACGTTTCCTTGCCAGTGCTAACTTCCCTCTCCCTGTGTTTGACCACAGCGGCCCCCGAATTTCCCGTTGTGGGTCTGCACACACTCATGAACACACACATACACACACTCACAAATGAGCATAATGGATGTCTATATTGGGAATGCCTGTGGCTGTAGTGTGTGTGTGTGTGTGTGTGTGATATTCATGACAATAGTGCATTCATCCTCAGCGTTATAATAACACACGTCTGCTCGCTTCCTTTCTCCTATTTGTTTTAAACACACAATTGTGTTCATTCACATTAAAACCAAATCAGATAAAACAGAATGAAAGTCAAAACGGCTGAAAGTACAGCAATCATATAACTCTCCAAGCATGAATGAACCATGATGGAAATCTCTCTGATTTATTTTCCCTGAATGCAACAATGGGTCATTGTAGAGAACCGTCATTATTTCCCTCCGAGAGCGACGTTTTCGCACCGTCAAGCCCCGTCAATTACGAGTGGCAAAGAGTTGAAGGCTAGTAGATGTCTTTTTATAGATGGCTCAACTGAAAGGAAGAAGCTGGGAAAAGAGAAACAGTCACCAACATGCATACAGTTCTGTCTTTGAGGGATCAGATTGCACGATCATTTGTCATCTAAAACTCTTTTAGGGGCCACGTGAAGTGAAAATCCATTTTTCCGAGCTGCATGGTGGTCCATAGTTTGAATGTTGTACATGTCTGTCTTATGACTTCCTCCCACAGACCAAAAACATGAAAGTTATGTTCAAAACTTACTGCAGCCATTTCATAACACTAAAAATGCATTGAAAGTATATTATTGTGGATTTGTACATGAACATTTTTTTAACTTTTGTATCTTTTCTGCATTTTCGCCCGTGGTTGACAGCTTGTCCCATGCTGTTTTTGATACTTAATAAAGGGACCTTCCACTTGTACACCGCCTACCTTCTCAGCATCCTAGGATCACGTCAACAATCGGTGTAATTTTTTGCCATATTTTTGTTGTTTTACTCCATAATACTATATATTAGACAATACAAATGGGACCCAGTACCTCCCTGCTTGGCACTCAGCATCAAGGGTTGGAATTGGGGGTTAAATCATCAAAATAATTCCCGAGCACGGACACCGCTGCTGCTCACTGCTCCCCTCACTTCCCAGGGGTTGGACCAAGGGGATTGGTCAAATGCAGAGAGTTATTTCACCACCAGTGTGTGTGTGACTATCAGTGGTACTTATTAACCATGATTTTACCAAAGATAGTTTTTTCATATTAAATTAATTTCAATAATACCCCAAAGCTAAACAACACATAAAAGGCCTTTATTTTTAAAGGCATAACAACATTTTGGATTCATATTTTAATTTCCTTTCTTAAAATATCTGAAACAAAAATTCCAAACATGTAATATTCTGTTTTTTTCCTAATTTTAGCCTTTTAAAGGCTGTTTTCCCCTCTGTAATATGCTGTATTCA